>NC_056522.1:22875183-22934675 GCF_019175285.1 Sceloporus undulatus | reverse complement strand
TAATAATAATAATAATAATAATAATAATAATAATAATAATAATAATAATACATGTCCTCTAGTATGCCATGTATTCCTATGTATTACTTCATAGCAGAAGGGGGTTGGACTAGATGGTCCTTGATGGTCCCCTCAACTCTACCATTTCTTGTTGGGGCTTCAATCACAGTTTATTTGTTGAGACTGGGCTTTTCCCTTTTGTGTGTATGCCTTCAGGGGTTTTTAAGCATAGAAATGTGCTTTAAACCTCTGCCAAACTTCCTTTTGAGATGGTAATTGAGTTTGAAATGCAAAGTAATTAGCGTAATTATTTGCCTTGTCTTTTATTGTCATTCAGAGAAATCTGTGAAAAATATTTCGCTGGCTGCTGAAAGGGAGAGAAGAAATCACCCTTTGAAAGGGGCATTTGTGGAAAGAATATTTTTTTAAAAAATTCTCCTCAAGGTCTCACTGACCGAGGAGAAAAACATGGGTTTCTCCAATCACTAGTTACAAATGCCACATTATGTTGATAGTTTGATTTAAACTCAGGGAATGTTGCTGCTGCTATTGATGTTTTAAGGTTACATTGGACCCAAAGGGTCTTACTTCTGGGTTCCATGTTCCATTATGATGTCCCTTGGACTGCACTGTTGGTGTCTGTTTGCTTACAGGAGTTGCAGCTCCTGTTCTGTTGCCAACAAATGATTGACAAATGACTGACAACGGTTGTGGTTGAAAATTTTTATTGTTGATAATAAACCACATTTGCTTTAGCCTATCTGGTCTCAGGACACTCCCTCTGCCGCTTGCTTAAGCTTGTCAGTCTAAACCCATTTGTATGATTCGCAGAGACCACGAAGAAGAAGGACAGGTTGCTTACCTGTAACAGTATTTCTTCGAGTGGTAATCTGTGAATACATACAAATCCCGCCCATCCTCCCCTCAGTGTCCTGCTCTTGATTGGCTCATTCTTCGCTCACGCAGCGTAAAAAGTCGGAACTGAGGAAAGAGCGGGAAGGCAGGAGCCTTATAAAGGGTGGGCGGGGTTACCGCCAAAAAGTTGCCATAAGTTGCAAAGTCTACTTTGCCCAGTGATTCCAGAAGTTTCTGTACAGCACTGCGCAGGTGCAGTAAAACCCCTTTGTATGTATTCGCAGATGACCACTCGAAGAAATACTGTTACAGGTAAGCAACCTGTCCATGTGTGTGTACAATGGTAAACCAGAGAAAAGAACGTAGTGTCATGGAAATTCCATAATTAAACCCTAAACAGACACTTTTCACATGGCAACTTTTTGTTGCAGGCTTCCCCTTGCTTTATGCTAATTTTAAATGAAGACCTACCTCATAAACCCAAATGCAGTAGATTTTTAAATAGCTTTTGTAAATTTTCAAAACTTTACCAAGAAGCATGGTTTTGTATGTTCTTCTACTTTGATTTATGTATGTGTATATAACCAGAATTAACCGGGTTTCTGGGTTTCCATAGCTGCACAGTACATTTAACAAGGAAAAAAAATCCCAACACAGAAACAAATGATGTTTATTATAGAGATATTATAAACTCAGTCTACTCACAAATCTATTGAAATATAATTGACAGTTTAGCTAGCTTCAGTTGCTAATGGTAATTCCTCTGTTCATATTTGCATACTTGACTTGGATTCTGAGGGTAATATTTTAAAAAATCAAGATTTCAGCAGCAATTTGCAAGGGAAGAAGCCAAGAACAATAATGACATGCCTATTTTGCTGACTAATGCCCACTAGATATTAGAACTAATATCTAATGACTGAACTAATCCAGAATCAGTCTTCTGAGATCATATTGCAATGCAACATTGTCATGAATAGTACTATTCAATCCATCAAACAACAGGATTTCCGGGTATTAGAGCTCCAATGCTATTAAAGATCTATACAATAATGTTATTGAGAGCCGTGAATACTTTATTGTTTTGAACTCTGCAAGACACACCATCAGTACTTATATCTCCATAGGGACAGTCATAAGAGCTAGAAAAAATTTCCAAATAGTGAGGTAAGTAAATTACTTAGGAATAGTAATAATGGACAAAACTCTGTTCATAAACAACTATGAGAAGACTTGGAGGGAAATAAAATTGGACTTGCAAAGATGGAGGAAGCTGAGACTCTCCCAGTTAGGGAGCATCTCAGTGACAAAAATGAATGTCTTACCTAAAATGCTGTTCCTTTCCCAAACCATTCTAATTATCTTTAATGATATATCATTCAAAAAATTGGCAAAAATACCTTTTCAAATTTATGTGGCAGGGCAAGTAACCACAACTTAAGTTTAAGCTGCTACAAGATGATCAGAAAAGAGGTTGGTTCAAGTTACCTGACTCGAAGTTATACTTCTTGAGTGGTTCATTAGTAAGGACTTGTTAATGTTGAAAAATGAAACATTATTTCAGTTGGAAGGCCATGACCTGAGATTTGGCTGGCATGGTTATATGTGGTATAATATTACATGATATAATAAGACTAAAGTACATGTGGGTTTGAAAAATTATTTTGTTAGAAGAGCTACACAGTTAGCCCTCCATATCCATGGATTTATTGTTTTAATCAAAGGATTCAATCATCCACAGCTTGAAAATATTTAAAAAATGAATCAGTTCCAAAAAGCAGATACTGATTTTATCATGCCACTGTATTTAATGGGACTTGACCATCTATGTATTTTGGTATCCACAGAAGGCCTAAAACCAAACCTCAGTAGATACCAAGGGCCCACTGAAATGAGAATTTGGAAGAGGCATAAACCTAGATGACATCCTAAAACTCCACTATGGGGAATCTTTTCCACCAGCATCAACAGTCTTGTAGTGGCACTGATAGTGGCATTGATTTGTAGACAGGAAATGTGGATATCTTACAATGTCTAGTTGTCTAGGACTCCAATGTGTCATGCTGCTATTTGATCAGAGCCCCCAAAGTGACATGGAACCACTGGAAACTCCCAAATTATGGGAGATGACCTCTAGGTTTTTTAAGTCGCTAAATCAGCTTTTTTATATAAAAAATCCAAAATGGAGGCAAATTACCAAAGTAAAAGAAATCGAATAAAAGAATCATAGGGCTTTGAAGAGACCTCAAAGACCATCCAATCCAACCTTTTGCCATACAAGAATACACAATCAAAGCACCCCCATCCACCTTCTGTTTTAAAACCCCCAAAGAAGGAGACTCCACCACACTGCTTGCCTACTCTCTAGTAATTTCAGCACTGCAGCCAGCATTGGGGGAATGGAAGCTAAAGTCTTGGCTAACTACCATGGTACAGTATTATGATATGAAGCAAAGCATAGAGTTGATTTTCAGAACTGTGGACAGCTCCCAGGCAGACAACTTTCCCCTACAATCGCCAATTTCACTCTGTAGAACAAAGTGAGCAATGAGACAACATCAATTCCTATCTGGTTTGTATGCAACAGTTTATGGATGAGATAGCCTTCTCCACCTTGGAACTGTCCAAAGGTGTTGGGCTACAATTCTCATAATTTCTTTCCATGGGTTGTGGTCTCTGGGGGCAATGGGAGGTCTTTTTAAATACAATTGGTGGGAACCAGATTAGTGCTGTGTAAATTTACAGCGCTTTCTAAATAAACATTAATAATAATAATAATAATAATAATAATAATAGGGAAGGATGTGACAAGGACTGTGCTTTGCCCTGCGCATCTCTAGCATATCATCTTTGTTATCTCATACAAAAGAGTTGGCTTCTCTGGTACTTAGGGCTGTTGGTTCCTGGGTCCCTGTAGACATGGGACATGTTCTGTATTCCAGTCTGTAATTTGCTTGTTTCCAATGGCCCTGTAAACTCTCTACCCCTGTGTTTTCTAGCGGAGTGCCTGAGTCAATCCCTGCCCACCATTGATTTGTTCAAGTTAGGGTAGAATAGGAAGTAAAAGACAGAAAAGCTTCCTATTCTTTTCACATCATAAAACCATTTGGATATGTTCACTGCTCTCTTATTAACTTGCAAAATAACCATCTTTGCATGGATCAAAAACACCTTAGTTTTCCACCTCACAATGGTGCTCCTTCTCTTCCTCTTTACTCTTCCTCTTCTCCCTCCCACCACTCTTTTTCTTGCTTGCTGGTGTAACTCTACGGGATGCCACCCAGGTGCTCTTTCAGTCTTTCCCTGTTTTCACTCTCTTCCACCCCCCTTTTCCAGACAGCTGGAGTTTCCCTTCTGACCTGTCTCTCAGTTCTCTTTCTTCTTTTTCTACATATGAAATCTCTATGAAGAAATGACTGTTTCAGGCCAGCTTACAATTTTTCTTCCTAGTAAAGGAAAGTCTGGTACAGTATGAAGATTGTACTGTAGGCCACAGATCAATTTGTAAGCTTGTTGTTGTTGTTGTTGTTGTTGTTGTTGTTGTTGTGTGCCTTCAAGTCATTTCCAACTAAAAGCTACCCCAAGGTAAACCTATCTTAGGGTTTTCTTTAAGGTGGTTTGCCCTTGTTTTTCCCTGAGTCTCTGAAGGTATGACTTGCCTCAGTTCACAGTGAGTTTCCATGACTGAGCATGATTTGAACCCTCATCTCCACAGAATCATAGAATCTTAGAGTTGGAAGAGACCACAAGGGCCATCCAGTCTAACCTCCTGCCATGCAGGAACTCTCAATCAATGCATCCCCAACAGGTGGCCATCCAGCCTCTGCTTAAAGACTTCCATGGAAGGAGACTCCACTACACTCCGAGGGAGTTTGTTCCACTGTCAAACAGCCCTTACTGTCAGGACGTTCCTCCTAATGTTGAGGTGGAATCTCTTTTCCTGTAGCTTGCATCCATTGTTCCGGGCCCTGTTCTCTGAAGCAGCAGAAAACAAGCTTGCTCCCTTCTCAATATGACATCCTTTCAAATATTTAAACAGGGCTATCATATCACCTCTTAACCATCTCTTCTCCAGGCTAAACATCCCCAGCTCCCTGAGTCGTTCCTCATAGGGCATGGTTTCCAGACCTTTCACCATTTTAGTCGCCCTCCTCTGGACACGCTCCAGTTTCTCAATGTCCTTTTTGAATTGTGGTGCCCAGAACTGGACACAATATTCCAGGTGGGGCCTGACCAGAGCAGATTACAGTGGCACTATTACTTCCCTTGATCTAGACACTATACTTTTATTGATGCAGCCTAAAATTGCATTGGCCTTTTTAGCTGCCACATCGCACTATTCACTCATGTTCAACTTGTGGTCTATTTGGACTCATAGATCCCTTTCTCATGTAGTCTCGTTCAGCCAGGTCTCCACCATCCTATATCTGTGCATTTTATTTTTCCGCCCTAAGTGCAGTACCTTACATTTCTCTGTGTTGAATTTCATTTTGTTAGCTGTGGCCCAGCTTTCTAGTCTATTCAGGTCTTTTTGAATTTTGATCCTGTCCTCTGGAGTATTAGCTATTCCTCCTAATTTGGTGTCATCTGCAAATTTGATAAGTATGCTCCCAATTCTGTCATCCAAGTCATTGATAAAGATGTTGAATAGCACTGGGCCCAGGACAGAGCCCTGTGGGACCCCACTGGTCACTTCCCTCCAGGATGAAAAGGAGCCATTATTGAGCACCCTTTGCGTTCGGCCGGTCAACCAGTTACAAATCCATGTAACAGTTACCTTGTCTAACCCACATTTTACAAGCTTGTCATGGGGAACTTTGTCAAAGGCCTTACTGAAATCAGGATATACTATATCCACAGCATTCCCTTCATCTACCAAGCTGGTAATTTTATCAAAGTCATAGTCTCCAAACCACTGCACCATGTTGGTTAATTAGGACTAATTATCAGCCTAAATATCCTTAAGACACCAGACCCATCTGATCATGACAGCTAAACAGAGTCAACTGTGGCATAGTGGTTTGAGTGCTGGACCATAACTCTGAAAACCAAGGTTCAGTTCCTACTTGGCCAGAAACCCACTCTGTGATCTTGGGTGAGTCACACTCTCTCAGCCTCAGGGAAAGGCAATAGCAAACCTCCTATGAACAAATTTTGCCAAGAAAACCCCATGATTGGTTCACTTTAGGGTTGCCATAAGTCAGAAATGACTTGAAGGCACATAAAACACACACACACACACACACACACACACACACGTTAGTAACTGGATGGGAGACTGCCAATAAATAGCAGGTGCTGTAGCCTATATTTCAGAGGAAGGAACTGGCAAAACCACTACTGTACTTACTGTCTTTGTCTAAGAAAATCCTATGAAATTTGTGTGGTTGCCTTATGTTGACAGCCGACCTGCAGGCACATAAACACACATAGCATTAATTAACCCATTTAAAACCCAAAATAACTCCAAGATGTAATTCCCTTCCAAACTCCCTTAGCCACATTTTGGGTTTTCATAGTCTTGGAACTATGACAGAAAGCAATACATAAGGAGAAATATATTTCCTTTTATTATTATTTTTATTTGTTGTTACATGCTGTTCTTACTAGCAGACCTGCTCACCTTTTGCTGAACCACCATATTGCAGACTATAATAATATCATAAAGAAGCGAACTGTACAGGAGGGAGTCATAGCTAAGGCCCAATTACATATCCCTCCTGGTCTTTGCCATTGTGATGAATTCAACAAGATCCCAACAAAGCCTTTTCTTCCGTTGGTTAAAAAAAAAAGAAAAGAAAAAGAAAATATTTTTCTCACCAATTGCCATGGTGACAGATGCATTGCTTTCTGGGAAATTTTTTTTGTTAAATGTCATTTATACCCTGCCAACATTCATGTTACTAGTGAGTGGGATACTGTAATGGCAGCTATAGTTTAAAATCTTTGGCCAGCATCCTCAAGGGTGCAGCTTATTTGTGTTTAGGTGAAGCTGCATTGCAGAGACAATGATGCATGCATGGAAACTCAATGATGAATGATGTACTTTTCAAAGTGTTGACAGAATCTCATAGTATAAACATTATCCTTTCTGAAGTAGACCTATTCTTGTAGATGATAGAATCTGAGCTCATATACTGCCCCTTGACTAATTGTTTGAGTTCAGAAATAACAGGGAATACTGCTTAGTTTAAAGATAGTTGCCTCCAATCACTTCCTTTAAGAAATTTCCCAACTTTGAGGAAAAGTATCACTGTTTGGGGCTGTTTAGCTAGCCTAGAGAGACAACATGGTGTAGTGGCTTGAGAATTGGACTACAACTCTGGAGACCAAGGTTAGATCCCCAGCTTGGCCATGAAACCCAGTTGGTGACCTTCGGCAAGTCACATGCTCTCAGCCTCAGAAGCCCATGGCAAACTTCCTCTGAAGAAATCTTGCCAAGAAAACCCTATGATAGGTTTGCCTTAGGATCGCCATAAGTCAGAAATGACTTGAAGGCACACAACAACAATAAGCTTAGAAGGAAGATGAGTAGGACATATAGTAGCATTCACAACTAGGCTTTTCTTCCTGTCTCAGAATATGAGAACCCACAGCCATCCACTGAAGCTGACTGGAGGGGGATTCAGGGCAGATAAATGGAAGTGCTTCTTTATCTCTCTCTCTCTCTGGCTTTGCTTTGTGAACGAAGATTCAGGAAGGACTCATCCCGCACTTTGTACAAGCACGTTGGTGACTAAAAAGGCCAATCCGGGACAAACAGGTCCAGTTGCAGAAAGCCCAGCAGAAAGTCTCTTTGGGTGATGTTTCCGGGTTGTGGTTCTTTCTGCGTTGTCATTTCTCTTCGAGACTCGTTTGGCGGGAGCTTTCGAAAAAAGCTGCAGCATTGTGGATAGTGCGTCTCCATGCCTCCTGATGCAGACCATTGTTGGTGATCAATTTGGCGAAGCCTGAGATGTTGTTTCAGGGAGTCCTTGTACAGTGGTGCCTCGGGTTACGAAATTAATTCGTTCCGCGGCCGCTTTCGTAACCCGAAAAGCCTTCGTAAGCCGAATTGCCATAGGCGCTAATGGGGAAAAGCCGCGTTTCGTGCGAAAAAGCCGAAAAAGGCACCAAAAATTTTCTTCGTATCCTGAAAAAACATTCGTAACTCGGAACAATGATTTCCTATGGGATTTTTTCGTATCCCGAAAATTTCGTAACCTGGGTATTTCGTATCCCGAGGTACCACTGTATCTCTTCTTTGGGGCACCCCTCTTAGGCTGACCCGTGGCGAGTTCACTGTAGAATACTATTTTTGGGAGGCGATGGTCCTTCATCCTAGAAACGTGTTCTGCCCAGTGCAGCTGCGTCCTCAATAGCATGGCCTCAATGTTGGTGATCCCTGCTTGCTCAAGGACAGCAACATTTGTCACATAGTCAGTCCAGTGTATATTTAGAATTGTGCGTAAACAGCGCTGATGAAAGCGTTCAAGGAGTCGTAGGTGTTGGCAATAGGTGACCCATGTTTCGGACCCATAGAGGAGAACAGACAGTACAATGGCTCTATACACGCTGATTTTTGTGCTTCGCCTCAAGTGTTTGTTACTCCAGACTCTTTTGTGAAGCCTACTGCAAAAAGTGGAGGATAGATTTTGAAACCCAGGACAAAGTCATGGTAAAGAGAACTACTAGTTGTTATAAGAGAGGATGGCTGCAGATCACCACTAGCATCAGAGTTCCCATTCCCTTGCATCAGTTGCTGGAAAGCAAACGTGGAGGGGACTACTGTCCTCATGTTCCGCCCATGGTCATCAGGTTGGCCATTGTGGGAGCAGAATGCTGGTCTAGATAGACCTTCAAAGTGGTCCATTTGGCCACTTTTTGTGTTCTTAAGAGCACAGGGGAGAAGAGGAGAGAACACAAACAAGTGGCTTGCGCCCATTTTATCAAACCATAGTTTCTAATAGGTGCCCCATATCAGGATTTAGCTTCCCAGGCCTCATTCACACTGGTGGCATTGCTCTGGAACGAACTGGTCAAATTCGGGGGGGCTCCCTCCCGAATCTCTCCGGAAGCAAGTGCTGACTACCAATTAGGGGCATTTTAACATGAATGCCCTCTTAGAGAATTCGGGTTTAAGGTGAAGGTGCCTGGCTGTCAATCAAAGTTAGTTCCGCGATGGTCATAGGTGACGTTTCCAGCACTGATAGGGGCATCAGAAGTGTGCTTTCCACCCCTCCCTTTTTTTTAAAGGACCAGGCACCACTTGACAAATTTAAAAACCTCTGGGGTGTGTGTGTGTTGTGGGCATTTGGGTCAGTGTTGTAGATTATGATCTGCCCTTGGCCCCATTTTCAACCCCAAAATGAAAGCTAGTGCCATCTCTGTAGCCTGTATCCTACTCCCTTGGCACCCCAGAATGCCTCATACACAGGTAATAATAATAATAATAATAATAATAAGAAGAAGAAGAAGAAGAAGAAGAAGAACAACAACAACAACAACAACATTAATTCCTCACCTTGGAATGCCAGAAAAGGATGCATTTTTTTTTGGCTTTCCCTAGGCTACCCCTGAATTCCTTAGAGAGAGTAGTAAAAGCTGTATCAATTTGCCAAGTTGCAACATTACATTCAAATTGTAACATTCAGCATTGCAGCAGTCATTCCAAAGGAAAAAATAGGCTACCCCTGAAGACAGTAGCAACAGCTGTATCAATTTGCCAAGTTGCAACATTACATTCGAATTCTAAGGGGCCATTCATTCTCATTGCCATTCATTCTCATTGCAGCAGTCATTTCAAAGGAAAAAATATGTGCATTTTTTGCCAAAAATAATTAAAAAAAATAAAATCCAAAGGAAAAGGGTCTCTGCTGGATAGCAGAGGCTTCCCTTGCTGTAGTGCCCTGACTTGCCCTGAACTGACCCTTGCTCCTGCTCACGATCTATCTATATATCTATATATATACCTATATATCTTTACCTACAAACATGCACATTTTTTGCCAAAAATAATTTAAAAAAAATAAAAATAAAAGGGAAATGGTCCCTGATGGATAGCAGAAGCTTGGCCTCTTCTGCCTCCCCGACCTGCCCTGAATTGACCCCATCAGTCACCCCCTTTTTGCCTCCTGTCACCCTTTGCCTCCTGATTCCCCTTTTTTCTTCAGCTCTTTCCTCCTCCTCCTTCTCCCCCTCCCCTCCGATGAGGGGAGGGAATGCTCTGACCTCTGCCCTCCCTCAGGCCTTAATCCTTCCCAGAATTTGCCCCGATCATGATCGAGGGCAAGTTCATATTTCGCAGAACCCGGGTCTTTTGAGAAAAGATGGATTTTAGCCCAATTCTGGATACCTTGGGGTAAGGGGCATTTCCTTGTGCAAGCCTCGACATGGATTGTGACAGAATCGGGCCCAATATGAACTTCACATGGAAGAATCAATTTCAATACCGGTGTAAAAGGTAATGTGAATGGCCCCCCCAGTACATGATAGGCAAACAGCACTCTCATTTTCATTTTCTGTTAGCATTCACAAATGTATACATTCCATCCAATTTCCATGGCACAGCAACTCCTTTTGAAGGAGCAATGGCTATATTCATGGTTTGTCATTGGTTCCTGGAGGCAGACACAACATCAAGCCAAAGTTAACACAAACTATGCTTTACAAATTAATCTGACAATCCCTGGCTAGCCATAATTTGTAAGATGGTATAGATTTAGACATAATATGAAATCATGGTTTGCTGCTGTGTCTGGCTATAGTCCACATATTAATATTTGCCAGGAAATGACCAGAAGCACAGTTCAGAGGAGACACATTTTATCCATATTAGCACACAAAAAAAGCCTTATCAAAATTTTGGTTAATTGCTGAGTGAATTGCTTTAATACAGAAAAAAGTGCAGCTGTGTTTAATGAGCTGCTAAAATATTCTCTGGGCAAATCCCCCCCCCCTTTGTTCTTCTGGATGGGAAGCAATAGCTGGTGGTAGGTTTGTTCCTAAAATACTCTGAATGACAACTTGATGTCTATTATCTTGAAGACCTACAGCACTTAGTTTCATTAATGTGAAATGTTAACACTCTTTAGCTTATCAATGGTTTGCAGCATCCTGTTGAAACCTTGGCAGCTGATGGCTGAGGAACCTACTCACCTATGCTGAATGCAGAATGAAAAAAATTACAGCTGTAATTTCAGGTCCCAGCCCTAACTGATGCAATTAAAGGACTGAAGTCTGCAAGAAGGATGAGACGAACAGTGGGACGCTTTGAAGTGAGGCTGCAGGAGTGGGGGAATTCTGGATTGATTAAAATATATTTTAATCAATCCACATTTCCATGGTTTTTTTTTTTTGTTCATACTTATATAACCTATATAACCTTGGCAGCTGAATGTGTTTATCCATGATATAACCTCAGAATGGAGGGGGAATTTATCCTATCTACCTACCAGGACACATCCTTAAATGATGTGTAAATATGGGCTGCAGCCACACTTCAGGAATAACCCAGTTTGACACCACTTTAACTGCCATGGCTCAGTGCTATGAAATTCTGGGACTGGTAGTTTGTTGTTGTGCCAGAGAAAGCCAAATGACTCACAAAACTACAGATCTCAGACTTTCATAGTATTGAGCCATGGAAGTTAAAGTGGTGTCAAACTGGATTATTTCTGCAGTGTGGATGCAATCAATCATGCTGTTATTAATAATAAATAATAAAATCTTTATTTATAGCACGCCTTTCCAAAGATCAAGGTGGGTTACAGTATAAAAACAGTGTTACAAAGTCACCAAAAACACATCAATTAATACATATTAAAAGATACAAATTAATAACATCCGATCTAGCATGAATGCAAACAGTAAAGGGAGAGCAGGGGCTACAACTGGGACATTAGGGGAAAGCCTGCTGGAAAAGGAAGGTTTTTAGCCCCTTCCTGAAAAGGTCGAGGGAGGTGGCCGAGTGGAGTTATTTGTTTTACATAGTTGTTTGGATGAATAAATAAAAAACACAGGTGTAATTAATTTGGAGCACATGCTCAGTACAAGACAGGTATGATTTGAGTGGGAAAGTAGCACATAGTCTAGTGAGGCTTTGCCTACAAAGTCCCTGCAAGAATGGCCCTAGGGGAGCTTGGTGCAGCCCAGAACAGCCTGCTAGCATTGATGGGCTGAAGTACAGTGGACCCTTGTTATACGCTGGGGTTTGGCTCCAAGATCCCCCATGTATAACAAAATCCGTGTATGTTCAAGTCCCATTAAATATAATGACATAGCAAAATGGTGTCCCTTATAAAAAATGGAAAATCAAGGTTTGATATTTGAAATTTATACTTTTTTGAACATTTTCAAACCGTATATGCTTGAATCCATGTATAAAAAAATCTGTGTATAAAAAGGGCTGACTGTATCTCTGCTGTTGTATCCTGCAAAATCCAACAGAGGAATGGAGAGGTAAGTTTGATTGGTGTGGTTTTATAAGCTTTGTACCATCTTCACTAACTTATACCTTAAGAACTACCTCTTGTATTAATAAACCTGTTAAAACCTTTTACCCACTGGAGTGTTTATTATTTCCAAATCCTGAAAAATAATTTACCTTTAGCAAGACAAAAAAATATGGTTAATGTTGTTTGGCACATAGGCCAGCCTTCCTCACCCTTATTTTCTCCAAATGTGCTGAGCTACATACAACTCTGTACTTGCTGGAGATGTTGGGAGTGGATGTCTAACAAACACATCTAGAAGGTATCAGGTATTGGAGGCTGTTTTAGACAACACATTCACAGAAGCTAGAGATTAAGGATTTGTCCATAGATTAGGAACATTATTTTAGGGGATTACAACTCCCAGAATCCTGCAGTTTACATGATCAGTAGTCACAGATTCTGGGAAATGCAGTTCACTTATCTTGGAACATGGTCAACTCTCCTTCCATGAAGGTTTTTAAACAGAGGCTGGATTCACATTTCATGTGAGTGTTTTAGTTGGGTATATTTGTATGGTGGGAGTTAACCTGATTACCCGTGTCATCTTTTGCAGCTCTATATTTTTTTAAGAATTGCTATTTAAAAAATATTTCCAAGCTCTGGATGTGATATATGTAGAAATTCTTTTGAAATTGGAGTGAACTCACACAAAGTCTTTGCTTGACCTTAAGAACATATTGTTGATGCCATAATAGACTACCATTGGTTGGAAGATGCTGCAAGGAATAAATTTATGCAGTGTTATTTAGGCCTGATTTGGCTGCAACATGCTGTTCACAGCATGCAGAAAAGTTGCATGCAAAATACCTCTCACTCACATACAGTGTATTTCTAGTTATGTACAACACAGTTTTCAAATGGGTCATGCATGTTGAAGAGTTTATTTTCCAGCATTCTAAGCAAGATATACTTAGACCGCAACAATAATGATTGATAGGGGTGCATGTGGGGAGAAAACTATTTAAAGACAGGCAGAAAAGTAGATTAAAATATGATTTATAATTAACTTGTTCATAGCATATCTTTCAGAATGTGATTTGGATATTTGTAAGCTGCTAGGGACAGGAATGTCTTTTCTTCTACTTTGAGAAGTACCATTAACTACCGATGATGTGATGCAAGCAAACAAATAGTGACATTTGGAGCCAATGTATGAGAGGGTTTTTTATACATAGAGCCAGATCTAGGAAAATTTACTTTTTTGGCTGACAACTCTTCTACAGTTGGATTTAGACTCATGTATTTTAGCAATTTAATGAGAAATTTTGTAAGTTGCAACTCCTTCTTGGAGGGAAAAAGTGGGATATGTATTGAAGAAACAAACATATAAAAGGAGGAGGCTGGCTCTGCTCATTCCTCAAAGTAGATCTATTCCATATCTTCCATTTCTGCTACAGTGAATCATGCAGAATTTGTCACTGCACATAACACTGTAGCCATAAAGTCACAAAAAGGGTGGGACTTGATATCCCCTTTTAAACATCCCCCCCTCAAATTTATAAAGCTGTGTTTCTGCAAATATAAACTGGCAACAGGAGCTGGGGATTAGAACATTTCATTCACTACATCAGAAGAGCAAATACATTTTTAAACAGAACATCTCTCAGCATTTTCCATGTGATATCAGAGGGTCTTCAGCTGGAGAAGCAGCTGTGCCTATATATTTTGCATGTCAATTTATGCTCCATCTTTGTTCTTCAGCAAAGTAAACCTACTGTGATCCTCCGCTCCACACATGAAGATTGTTACTGCCTTCCCGATCTTCTGCTGCAGATGTCACTTCCTGCTTATACGTGCGCAGCAATTTATGCATATTAGTTTCCCTTGCCTTGGAAAAAAATAAAACCCTTCTGGTAGAAAAATGTAGCAAGGATGTAACAGATGGCATATCCTGACGTTTAAAAAGACAGCACATGTTATGCTGAACACACTTTGTTGTTCCTGAGATATGAATGAGCCCTACATTTGTACCAATTCAAAGTGCTGCCAACTTGAATTTTCTTTAAATATTGCTGCAACCATGATGGCATCAGATAGTGGCAAGGCAGCTATGGGGTTGGTGGCCATCTTTGTCAACTTGGCTAGAATGGGCACATTTCTAAAGGGGCATATATGAGAGAGAGAGAGAGAGTTTGGAAGCAACACATGATAGTTGATCAGGTTCTTACAAGAACTTACTATTTTCAAATTCCAGGGGTGTGATATCATTACATTCCGAAAGTAATCAGCAAGAATGAAGTAACTTTATTGGAATAATTTTGCTTTCTTGTTACTTTTCAAAGTTAAAGGGCATTTGTAGAAACTTTTCAACATGATCTTTAAAAGTTTTATACCATTTTCTTAATCCATGTTTGTTTGGTTTTAAAATTAACAGAAAGTAATTGAAATGTAATGAATACCTGGATACTTTTAAAACATTTTAATTAGTAACAATACTAAATTACTAATTGCTACAACAGGTGAGTAACCTTCCAAGTTCTGTTTATTTGCCTTGGATCCCACTTTTCTCTCAAAACTGGGATTCAACAGGTAGGTAATAGCGCAGATAAAAATGGAAAAAATTATAATTATAAAATATCATTAAACAAGTTACGATTTTAACATGCTTATTGTTATATGCCTACAGGTTGATGCCAACTTATAGCAGCCCTCTTATAGGCAAGATATATTCAGATAATGTTTCCATTACTTTCCCCTTAGGCTGAGAGTATGTGACTTTCCCAAGGTCACCCAAAGGCTCTGTAGCTGACCAAGGATACAAACTCTGGTCTTGTGGAATTCTAATCTCTCAGTTATACCATGCCATCTCTCCATTAAAATTTTATTGACTCCAAAAGCAATGTCTCTTCAAAACTGAGGAACCCAGATGTATCATGCATGCAGCCTCTCTCTTTACAGTGTTATTGTGGTGGGTTACCCTGCTGGATTTGCTGCGTAACTTCATAAATCTTCAAGAACCAGAAGCTGCATTACTTTTCAGAAAATGGACGCCAGCTTGGTTTCAGTTGGGCATCTAAACTGGGAAATGTAGCACCATGAATGCTGGTTCCTCGTAGCTTCTTTTCTATGGACAGAGAGCTGTAATTTCTAAAAGTGGTGCCCCCACCATCCCACAACTACATTTCCATGCTGCAAAAAGTTTCACCTGTTAACCTCTGATCATTATACAGTTGTTCAAGGCACAGACTTTTGGTTGGGGGGCGGGGTAGAGGTAGCAACCTGTTATGTCCATTGCTTCTCAGTAATCTGTTCATCTATCATAAAGTTTAATGGAAGAAAGATTTTCCATCCCCATTTTCCTCCTAGCAGCTGAATCCAGCATAGCTAGTGGTTAGAAATGGTGGGAGTGGTAATCCAACACTTGAGGACCTCATGATTCCCACCTGAGTCCTATGGGGTCTGTAACCTTCAGATGGGAGCCTGCATGCTTTCATGTTCCCTCCCCACAGGTAAAAGCATTTGCCCTTGCTTTCCACAGGCAGATGTTTTTCATACAGCAGAATACTTAATAATGTGATTCCTCCTTACATTTGGCTTGACAACTCCAAGAGGCCTGTACAAACTGATTCTACTGAATAGATATTGCAGTCCTTCAGTCAACTCTGCCATGCCCTTTTTGGACATCTTTGTCCAACAGTGTCATGGGAAAGTGGTTGAGAGAGACAAAGAGTTCTGAAGCAGGGAGACTAGATGTCCTCACCAGAAAGGAGGACAAGGCACCGTAAAATGTAGGTCATTCAAGAAAAATGAAAGACATTGCCAAATCAAAGCTAAAAAAAAAAAAAAAGAAAAAAAAAAGAAATGTAAATCCATGCTTCATAGTCATGCTCAGAATGGAGAACATTTTGGGATTCCTCCTGGAGAGAAGGCTGAGATGTAGGATACGTGTGGGAAAAGAAGGGTGTCTGGTCATCCTGGTTCTGAAGACATTTATAGCAGCAGAGAGCTGTATATGGCTAAAGCAAGGCTGATGAACTATTTGGCCCTAACCCTTTAACACCACACAGTTATAGCACTTTGACACCACTGTCACTGCCATGGCTCCATTCTATGAAAACTTGGGAATTATAATTTAGGAACAGGTATTTAAAATTCTTAGGTCTATATTCACCAAAGACACCAGCTCCTGTCTGATGTTGGAAACTAGTCAGGATCAGACATAGTTATTATTTAGGTGAGGGACTACCAAGGAATACTGGGAGCTGTTGGCTATATTTCAGAAGACGGCAGTGGCAAACCACCTTACTTGCCTACAAAAACCCTATGAAATTGATGGGGTTGCCATAAGTCACCAGGTGACTTGAAGGCACACACACAGAGATTTAGAATTCTCAGCCAGAGGCCCTTAGCCCTAGTGCCTCCCTAACCTACAAAACCCAGGATTCCATAGGATGCAACCATGCCTGTTAAAGTGGCATCTAAGTACCATAATTGTGTATTGTAAGCCATTCATATGTGTCTGTTCTTGGCAAGAGACTAGTAGAGTTTTTATAAATTGTTCCAAAACTGACAGCTTGTTTAATTATACTGAGGGCAAGAAGGATGAAATAAAACTATTTTGAAAATTCTGAATGTTAATTCATAAAGTAATTATTTCTTACCTCCTTTCCTCCAACCCCCCCCCCCCCATGTCCTCTTGCCCCTGCTGAGTTAACTGAGTGCAAACTGCTTTTGCAATTTGACCTCAGTTTTCAGTAAATGAAGTAAGCTGAGGATGGAGGAGGAGAGAGGGATGAGACAAGATTAATCAGGACTATGCTTGCCAAATCAGGACAGCTGGAATGTTTGCCTATATAATAGTTCTCCTGCTAGAAGGGTTGTCCTCCTTTTGTCTGTCTGTCTGATTAAAACTGATTAAAAACAGTACAGCACCATAGAAATCAGTTTCTGAAAGCTTGCTGGAAAAGACAGGTATTAACCTGTTGTCTAAAATAAAGAAGGAGCCTTTCTAACTTCACTAGGAAGGAAGTTTCAAAGAGTGGGAGCAGCTACAGAGAAGGCCTTCTCCCCTGTTCCAACAGCCATGCCCATGAAGGTTATGGAGTACAGAGAGCTAGTGCCTCCTTTGCAGATCTTAGAACTCAGGCAGGCTCAGGGATGCCATATATAATATGGAGCAAGTTTGTTTTCTGCTGTTCCAGACTCGGGCAGGGAGCAATGTATGCAAACTACAGGAAAAGAGATTCAGCTTCAACATTAGGAAGAACATCCTGACAGTAAAAGTTGTTTGACAGTTGAACATGCTGCCTCAGAGTGTGGTGGAGTCTCCTTTGGAGGTGTTTTGTTTAAACAGAGGCTGGATAGCCATTTATCGGGAGTGCTTTGATGGTGTCTTCCTGCACAGCAGGGGTTTGGACTGGATGACCCTTGAGGTCTCATCCTGCTCTGTGATTCTATATGGGAAGATATGAACTTTCAGATAGCTTAGGACTCACCTATATAGGGCTTTATGGATCAAAACCAGTGCCTGGAATTGTGCCTGGAAACAGATTGGCAGCAGTGGAGCTGTTGCAATAAGGGAGTTGTGCATTCACTGTAACCAGCACTTGTTCACAATCTGGCTACAGCTCTTTGGATCCAGCTGAAGTTTCTCAACACTCTTCAAAGGCAGCCTTTCCAGAATCTATCATATCATAACAGAATCATAGAGTTGGAAGAGACCACAAGGGTCATCCAGTCCAACCCCCTGCCATGCAGGAAATCTAAATCAAAGCATCCCCGACAGATGGCCATCCAGCCTCTGTTTAAAGACCTCCAGGGAAGGAGACTTCACTACACTCCGAGGGAGTTTGTTCCACTGTCAAACAGCCCTTACTGTCATGTCAGGAAGTTCCTCCTAATGTGGAGGTGGGGTCTCTTTTCCTGTAGCTTGCATCCATTGTTCTATGTTCTAGTTTCTGGAGCAGCAGAAAACAAGCTTGCTCCCACCTCAATATGACATCCCCTCAAATATTTAAACAGGGCTATCATATCATCTCTTAACCTTCTCTTCTCCAGGTTAAACATCCCCAGATCCCTGAGTCTTTCCTCATAGAGCATGGTTTCCAGACCCTTCACCATTTTAGTCATCCTCCTTTGGACACACTCTAGTTTCTTAATGTCCTTTTTGAATTGTGGTGCCCTTGTTCTGTAGCATTGTTTTTCCTTGTGGCATCAGCAGCCATAATTCTGATTTGCTGGATCTTCTAGCAGAAGTGGAAAGAGCCTTCAACAGGTTAGAAAGGAACCAATAAAAACTCTGTAGCTCATAAATACTAGCTTACGAGTTCTTTCTGGCTTTGATCTAGGTCATTTCCTAGGGACACTATTTTAAAAAGCCAGAAAGAGATTAATTCTGTTTAGATTTGTAGCATATGAATGAAAACAACAAATGGTTGTAGCCATGTAGTCTTGTCCTCTAATACTGCACCTGCCACATATTACCTTTCTCTGGTTTCCATTCCTTTGGCACAGATATGTACATGAAGGCACTCTTCCTGTTAACACAGTGGTGGTGTTTTTTTGAAGTGCAGGCAATTGTAATAATGGCCTTCAAAGCCTCTGCCCCAAGGAGAGACTGCTGTGTTGATCCAGTTTAACAAACCAGTTTTAGCTTTTTTCATCTTTATCAGGAGTAGGTATTTTGTAAAGATAATGAGTATTGATTACCCATCGAAAAAGCACTAAATAACATTTTCCTTAAAAACAGCAATAGCTCATAATAATACTATGAAAAGGGATCTTGCAGCACCTTTGAAATTTAGGAGTTTATCACATTGGGGCTGATTTCAGCATTAAAAAATAGATTGAAGCACATTTAAAGCATCTTGCAAATGAAGCGGAAATGACGAGTAACTGCACGAATGATTATCACATGCAATTGCACAAATAAAGTGATATTGGAAATGCGTTGTCATTGAAATCCTGAAAGTAAAAATATGTGCATTGCTTCTTTGTGACTACTGTAGTGGCATGTGTTGTGCAATGTTGTGTGAAATTGTTGCACAGAAATATGCGATTTTTCTGGACTATTCACGGGAGAAACTCCCAATCTTCTTTGTGTGATAAACTCCTAACTGTGTAAAAGACGTTGACTCAGGAGCATAAGCTGTTATAGATTGAAAGTGCATCTGCACTTTAGAAACAATGCAGTCTGACAGTACTTTAACTGCCATGGCTCCATCCTACAGGATCCTGGGATTTGTAAGTTTTGTGAGGCACCAGCACCCTGGTAGAGAAAGCTAAAGACTTCATAAAACTACAAATCCCAGGATTCCATAGGATGGAGCTACAACACTGAAAGTGGTGTCAACCTGCATTATTTCTACAGTGTAGATGTACTCTGGTTCTACTTCTTCAGATGTATGGACTGAACTAATGCACAGGAGGGACCCTTATACTGTAATTAAACTATATTGCCATAGAAAAATAAAACTTGTGGATATGGAGCTGAAGTGACAAGTTCCATTTTAACTGTGGTTGTTGAGGGATAAAGGCAGGAGGAAAGATGTTGCCTGAGATGAGGGTGGGTGAATGACCATATGAGTGGTGGAGGGAGTGTCGGTATGTTGTGTGTTCAGGCTAGGAATCAGAGAGGAGATGGGGGCACTCCATGCATCTGAAGATGTAGACCAAGCTCACAAAAGCTTATGCTACAACTTCTTTTGTACAGTTGGTCTAAAATGTGCTACAAGATCAATTTACATACTGATATTCCAGAGTAACAGGGCCATGTTTCTGACTAATGCTATGGTAATTATGAAGTGTAAAAATGCTGTGGTAACAAATGTTCATGTTCAACCATTTTTTAAAAATTAAACATCTGTCTGTCTGTCTTCTATCTATCTGTCTATCTAATTCAAAATTTTATAATTCTTTGTTGAAATCTACTTGCTTCTTCCCCGCTAAGAATCTTGTCAGAGTGTCAGTATTAGTAAATAAATCAAAACATTGCAAAATAGGAAAAAATCTCAAGGAAACTAAACCTGGACAAGTTCAGGCAAAGAAATAGGGCTCACATTACATTGCTCCTTAATCTTGTAATCAGATCCTTGAGGAATCTGGTTCCTCCTTAGCCTTATGGAAATTTGCAGATACATGGCTGTATTCCCCTCCTCCAAATATCAAAAACTCTTAACTTTTTGTTTTTTTGCATTTTTGATTATTATTCCTTTGGTTGTTGTATTTTGCTCTCCAGTCTTCAGATCTAAGGTCAAATCTCATCTGTGAATTTAATTTATCCCTAAATATTTGAGCTTGTTAAAGTGTACTTCTCTGGCAAAGCACCTTGCCATGTATTTAATGAAAGTCATTGTCAACATCAAGGATACAGCAGAGACAGATTAATTGAGTGATTAATTATGTACACTTGCTGCTTTGTGGAACAATGACATTTACGGTGGAGCTGCCTTTCATTTCTCAGACTGTTTAATTAGATCTCTGCAGACAGACAGGATCCTACATTCCAAATATCATCTTGACCATCTTCAGTTCAGTGTCCTTCTAAACTGAACCATCTTGAGCGTTATGGAACTCATGTTGCTTTGCCACTCTTTCAACATCTTCTCTTTTCCACATGTTCTCCTAAGGTGATAGGAAGAATTATTTTCTATGTTAGTACCCCAGGGGAAGGGTGGCATCTGACGGGCAGTAATGATGCTATATTTATTTCTTTAAATCATTTCTATGTTGCTTGTCAGTGAAACATAATCTAGACTAGAGCTTGGAAGAGTGACTTTTTTGGTTACACCTCCCAGAATCCTCTTGCCAGGTCATACTAGAAGAGTGATTTTTTAAAAATATTGTCCAGAAATGTTACTTCTCCAAGTTATGATCCAAAGAAAACATTGTGGATAGGGAACTCTAGATGAAGGCTTACACCCAGACCTAGATAGTCATACATTCCTCCAAAGGACCACACATGCAGTGGACATGAGTTCAAGACCAGCTAAGTAGTGGTGGTGAGTGTTTTTGAGCAATTTAGTGTGCTATGCCAGATGGGATCACATTTGTAGAAGACGGACCACGCTTCACCGTCTATGGATACACAGGCTGAATTAATCACAGGGGGTTGGAATGGATGGCTCTTGTGGACCCTTCCAGCTCTATAATTCTGTATCTCTAATGTACTGTAATGTACTTGACTTGGAGCTGCCTTTAAAGATGGCTCAAAATGCCAACTGGTACAAAAACCTTTTTCTCCCCAAATACCAATAAGAACTAGTTTAGGGATGGGTCAGAGACACAGTGTGATACAGTTGTTTGGGTGCTGGACCAAAGATGTCAGGAGACCAGGGTTCAAATCCCCATTTAGTCACTGAACCCTGGTGGGAGACTGTGGGCAAGTCACACTTTCTCAGCCTTTGATGAAGGCAATGGCAAACATCCTCTGATTAAACCTTGCCAAGATAGTCTTAGTAGAGGGCTGCCATAAATTACAGTCAACCTGAGGGTGTATAACAATAACAGTAACAGCAGCAGCAGCAGCATGGGTGGGCAATATAGGGCCTGTTGAGGGGCTAGAATTGGGTGATGGAAGATACAATCTGCCTTTTTAATACGCCCCCCCCTGGGGTTGGGGATGGTTTTTGCATGTCCAAGGAAGGGCAATAATGATCTCCAGACTTTCAGAAGCTGCTCAGCTTGGGATAGATGCCATCAATATATACTAGCTGCACTACCTCTCAATGCATTTCCATTTATGGCTTGAAAATATCCCAGGGGGTAAATCCAAAAGGCAAACCTTGATTCTGCCATTTTGCTAGGGACACCATTGCCAAGGACACCATTTTACTATCCCATTCTATAGACTGGAACTTAAGCATTCACAGATTTTGGTATTTACAAAAGGTCCTGGAACCAATGCTCAAGGGATACCAAGGGCCCAAGTTTCCAAACCATTTATCATCTTGGCCAGCCTTCTCTGGATACATTTCAGCTTGACAATACCCTTCTTGAACTGTGGTGCCCAGTACTGGACACAGTTCTTCAAGGGAGATCTGACCAATGTGGAAAAGCATGGCACTACTAATTTCCTTGATCTATGGTCATATTGATGCAGTCTAGTATTGCTCCTGTTGAGGCAGTCTTGAAAAGTAACTCAAGTTAAGTTTAGCTTCATGTGTGAAAATGTTGCAACTGCAAAGCAGTACACTTTCTTTAAAAATTAGAAGAACATCATAGGAAATGCATTTTGGATGGTAGAATTAAGATGAGAAGTCCTCACGAGAAATATGAGAAAGAGAGAAATATACTATGTTAAAGCTTAGCTGCAACACATTCCAAGACTAGAACATAATATGAAATGAGTAAAGCTTTTTGCCATATGGGCAAATCCAGTGCCAAGGCATAATTACATAAAACTGACTTCCCAGGTAAGCAGGAAGGGTTTAGAATGGGGTGAGCTACTCTATAGTACTAAGGATGCCGGAACTTCAACATTTTCATGTAAATTGGGTTAATACACAACTATTGTTTCATACAGCACTGTCCAGACTGCATGAAAAACAATGCCTTATGCCAAATTCTACACATCTGGTTGGCAATGACTTTGTAACACTGGCCATATTTTTAACTAAGCAAAGGCCAAAAGCTTTGAGTCTGCTTGTTCATATCCATGGGAGTCATAAAGACACAAGCAAAAGGCCCCAAACACCCTCCTTTTCAGCATGTGCAGCAACTGGAGCACTCTAGAGCCACAGACAACTGAGCTGAGAGATGTTTAATTAGGAGAAGTTTCAGCCCAAAACTTGGCTACTGTTGATCCCGGGGTCTGGGGAGTTCAAGAGGCCTAGGTGTGTGAGCGAAAACAGATGAAATCCATAATGTGGGAAACTCTATATTAGAGCAAGAGTTAAATTATGTCCAGTTAGAATGGTCTACTTCACACAGGACAGCCCTTTATATGAAGGCATCTCTTGTTGAAAGTTGTCCAGTCCAAATTCCCCTTAATGAGCTCCTTCCAGTTTTCTTATTCTACAACGCTATACTGCTGCTGTTAGACCCACAAGTGGACAAAATGTCAGAATATTTTCTGATCCAGTTCAGAGCCCTCATATTTGCTTTTATGTACAACTTTAAATACCAGGAGATTCAATTATGTCTCTCCAGCATTTGCATCTACAGGTGACCCTCCACATTTGCAGTTTTGGCTTTTGAGGATTTGATTACTCATGGATTTGATTAATAGGTTCTCTCTAGGAATCTCTAGGTCCTCTAGGCACTGGGCAGTCAATAAGATCTGTTGGATAAACCCACACCTGTTTTCCTGTGCAATAATCTCCTTAGACCCATTAGTTTTATTCTGTGTTAGAGGCTGTAATAGAAAAGTGAAGTATGCATGTATGTAGAAGCAAATAAACTGAATAATCATAATGAAGAGGGTGCAACAAACCTAGCGTTCTGTCAGAATTGGCCATCAGATTATGGGAAAAACATATGCTTGACTTTAATTTCTCCTTAAACACAATAAACAAAGGCTACTTGACAAGTGTTTGTCTTCTCAGCTAACAAGATTTTCAGCCTTTTCCTTTACTGGAACACCCACACATTTAGCAGTCAGTATTTAAAACTACACAGTGCTGAACACCATCAGGATGGTGAGGGCTTCCTTCCAAGGCTCGGAAATAATGACTTTTGTTCTTGTTGCTGCCAGTGGTGGTGCAATAAATTCTGAAATGCAGTTGCTCATCCTGCTGCGCCCCCTCCAAAGAGATTCCCCAAAGGCAGATGGGTATGATGATCCAGATCAACAAAACAGTTATAGCCATTTTCAGCTGGAATCCTTTTTCAGCCGGCATCCTACACAGTGCTAAGTATCCTTATGCCAGTGGTTGTACTTCTTTTTGGTCATGGCGCATTAGATGCCTCTTGTCCATAGTTTTGCAAGTGGAATGCTGCCAATGTAGCCACTGCACAAACAGGGACTTAATAAACATACCTAGTTAAATCTAATCAGGTACATTTATTAAGTGCCTGTTAATTATATTACCACCACCACCACCCCAAAAAATATTCCTGGTGATTAGCTTCCACTACTGTCCTTAGCACAAATGGAAAAGTTATGACATGCTGCCTTTCTGTTGGTATAGTTGGTTGTACAATGGCATGATCTGTGTGGTGGAGTGATTTGAGCCTTTGACTATGACTCTGGAGACCAGGGTTTGATTCCTGGCTTGGCCATGTAAACCAACTAGGTGACCTTGGACAAATCACATTCTCTCAGTCTCAGAGGATGGCAATGGCAAGCCCCCTCTGAAAAAACTTTCCAAGAAAATCTCATGATAAATTTGCCTTAGGGTCGCCATAAAGTGAAATGACTTGGAGGCACAAAACAATAACAACAACAACAAAACCTCTCTATTGGATCTCACCTTTCATCTCCACCAGAGAGAGGCCTTTTGCAAAACTTGTAAAACTCTTGTAAAACTTGTAATGATCCTATGAATGCCATGAAGTTGACTTCAACTTATGGTGACTCTATGAATGAGAGACCTCCAAGGAAATTACCACATGTGGCTTTTAAACTTCAATTATAGTCTTAAAATAGCATCTTTGGTGATAGTTATCACACAACATGGCCTCTGACCCATAACTGCTAAGTCTGCCAAGCTTGGTTAGGGCATCCCTTTTCACTGATGGGGGAAACCTATCAATAGTTTCCAATCATGCAGCAGTCCCATTAGATCTTATGCAAAATGTTGCTACCGCAGCAGTTACAATAATCATATGGTGTCCGTGCCGCCTCTCCCACTGTCCCCTCTCCTCCTTGCTGTTTCCAGGAAGCATGATCCCTTAATTTTTAGAAATTTCTTTTTAAAAACTTAACAAAACACCAGAACTACATTTAAAAATAAAAATAAAATTATAAAAATGAAAGGCATACTGGGTAAGGGTAGAAAGTAGGGAGGTGGGGTTAAGGGGGAGTCCGGAAGAGAGTGCAACTTCAGAACCAGCCCCAGTCATTCTATTGTGAAGAAATATGATTATTTCTGGTCTCCTTTCAAACCGATATATTTCAGTTTTCATTAATTAGCACAATTTTGGTGAGAACAGGACATGTGTGATAATGCCTCCAATCACCTTATCATCAACAGTCCTGCTCAGGTTTTGCAGACTCAGGACTTTGGCTTCCTTGACTGAGTCTATCCACCTGTAATGTAGTTTTCCTATTACTGCTTTCTACCTTCCTAGGCATTGTCTTCTACGATATGCCCAAAGTATGACAGTTTAATCATCCTGGTTTCTAGGGAGAGTCCAGGCTTGATTTTCTCTACGACTCATTTATTGGTCTTTTTGACAATCCATGATTTATCTATAGAACCTTTCTCCAACACCACACTTCAAACGAGTTGATTCTCTTCCTATCAGCTTTCTTCACACTGTCCAGTTTTACACTGTATACAGAAACTGGAAATACCATAGCATGAAAATCTTGACTTTAGTATTCAATGATATATCTTGACATCTTTCCTAATTCCTTCATACTGCCCTTGCAAGTCCCAGTCTTCTGATTTCTTGACTACAGTCCCCATTTTGATTTATGACTGAGCAAAGCTAAAGGAAATCTTTGACTATTGCAATGTCTTCATTGTCTGCTTTAAAGTTAAGTAAACAATCTGTGGTCATTGTTTCTGTTTTCTTAATGTTCAATTGTAAACCTGCCTTTATACCTTTCCCCTTGACTTTCTTCAGTAGTTGTTCCAAGTCTTTCTATTTTCTCCTAGTAGTATAGTGTCAGTTGAATATCTTAAATGGTTGATGTTGCTTCCTCCAGTTTCCTGTTCAATCTTGCCCACAGTTCTTTGGATGACAAGATGGATAGCACATAACAAAACATTGTTGCTGTAATAAATATCATTCTTTCTGTGTTACTGCCATGTTTTTTCATGTGAGCTGCCTTGGACCCCTTTCTGGCAGAAAGGTGGCATAAAAATGAAATAAATAAATAATAATGGGTACAGCCACACTGAGAGAGAAGCAGAGCATGAGAGATGGGCTGGGTGATGTCCCTGTACTTGCTAATAAAATAAATCTTGTTGTTCTAATCTTGAAAGAGCAGGTTCTCTCCAGATGTTTTGGACTTCAGATCCCATAATTCCTGACTGTTGACCAAGCTGGCGGGGGCTTCTGGGATATGAAGTTCAAAACAAATGGAGGACCAAAGGTTGGGGACCACTGCACTACATCGTTATGTCCACTGGTAAATAATGAAATAAAATGGTAGTATTTGCCATATTTCTTGTGTACAACCTAAAGTTGTATCAAAGCAGGGACTCAATTGTTGAGCTGTGGCTGTGTGTTTGTGGAACAGATGTCCTACAAACCCTACTATTCAAGTGAAATGTAATAGTCTTAAATCCATGCTGTTTTTGATCTGATGTCCTGTGGGTGGCCTGAAGGCAGGCAGGAATCAAACAAAAGATGCCAGTACTTTGGATGCAGTAGCAGTTCTGAGAAATGTCACCAGAGCCTTGATGCATGTAAGAGTTGGTGTGAGGCAGATGGGCACAGCTTCCTGTATCCATGATTCTGGGAGTGGGAGGAGGCCCACCACAAGTGTGAGAGGCAATAAGTCTACATTCTCCAGAACAAAGAACGTTCATATATTATGTACACTACAGCTGAGGATACAGAATTCTATTTTACCTTGGCCAAGATTCTATATCACAAGCACAGTTATGAATGCACAACTATGTGTTGTTTCCTCACCTTACTCCCCAAACCAGAATACTGGGATTTGTAGTTTCTTGAGGGACCAGCACTCTTTGGCAGAGAAGGTTAAAGAGCTTGTAAAACTACAAATCCCAGCGTTCCATAGGATGGAACTACAGCATTCAAAGTGGTGTAAAACTGCATTATTTCTACAGCACCCTTGCAGTATGACTATTCTACCATGTTTCTATACCACCATATTTCAGGTCAGTGATCATTCTACCATGTTTCCATATTGTTGTGTGCCTTGAAGTTGTGGTGTTCCTAAGGCAACCCTATCATGGGGGTAACTTGGCAAGATTTGTTTAAGAGAGGTTTGCTGTTGCTTTTCTCCAAGGTCACCTAGTGGGTTTCATGACTGATCTGGGAACTGAACCCTGGTTTCCAGAGTCATAGTCTAACACTCAAACCACCACTAAACCACCATATTTCAGGTCAAGAGAACCAGTGTGGTGTTGTGGTTTGCGTGTTGGACTAGGCTGCAGAAGACCAGGGTTCAAATCCATGCTTGGCCAGGGAAGCCACTTGAGTGATCTTGAGCAAGTGACACTCTTCTAGAGAGGCAATGATAAACCTCCTTTGAGAAACTTATGCTAAAAAAAACCATGGCAACTTTGTCTTAGCGTTGCTGTAAATTAGGAACAACTTGAAAGCACACAACAGTAACTATACATTAACAGCAAACAATGCAATCTTTTATGCATTTGCTTTTAGGAAAGTCCTGTTGAGTTTGATTGGGCTTATGGAAAGGTAGTAAATGAACATAGGATTGTGACATTACAGTGCAAGGCTATAATTTATTTATTTATTTATTTAGTTACTGTATTTATATACCATCTTTCTCCCAAGCCGGGTCCCAAGTCAGCTTCCACACACTTACTTGAGAGGAAGCCCCATTGGACATAGTGGGATCTACTTCCAAGGAAACATGCATACAATTCTGCTTTAAGTCTCTTAAAAACACCACCACCAGCCTGTAATCCTTTGGCTCTTGTCTATTGTCCTTTGACCATATGAAAAAAAAAATCAAAGAAATCTCAATTATGACTGCATCAGTCCTTAGGGAAGGTACTTTGTTAATGCTGTTGAAGAGGCAGGCTTTCAGTTTTGAGGCATCATCATAGTTTTATGTGGAAACTGGTTTAATCTGTTTGCAGAAATGATCCTGCCTTTGAGATTGATAAATTTTTTTGCCTGGATGATCCATCTCCTTCAAGAATTTCTCGTGGTGCTGGCCATTAACTCTTGGGGCTATATTAGAAATCTTCCACTGAATGATTTTCACTTCCATCCTCTAAGCCCTAAGCCTCCCCCAATTCAGTGGGTTACACAGCTGAGCTGCGGCTCACTTATTTGTCTTTTTGGCTGTCCATGCTATTTGCAGAACTCTCTTCCAGCACCACCTTTAAAATGATTTGTTTCTTCTCCTGTCAATTTCCTTCACTTTCACACTACTACACAGAGGTTGGAAACACTCTATTATGGACAATCCCGACTTTGGTGGTCAGTGATATATTTTTCCACTTTAGGATCTTATCTAATTCTTTCATAGGTGCTCTTCCAAGTCACAGTCTTCTTCTGATTTATCAACTACAAAATAACATTTTCCCACAGGAAACAAGGTTTTTCACACAAAAAACATAGTATTGCTTTTCTGCACAAAATCCCTTCCAAAGTTTTCTGTGCAAAAGGAGCATATGGGTTTGCTCAGTGAATTTGCCTTAAAAGGATCCTGAAATGTGAATAGAATCATAGAATCGAAGGGACAACAGAAGGCACATCCCCCTTCTATGGAGAAATACACAACTAAACCACTCACAAATATGTCTATCCTACCTCTGTTTTAAGAACTCATAAGAAAGGAGGTCCACCACCTTCCAATGTAGTCTGCAAAAGAGTTCTTAACATAAGAAGTTTTCCTTAATGTATAGATGGATTTTCCCCCTTATAATTTGAATCTATTGGTTTGTGAGTTAGGTCCAAAACACGCTGCAGAAATAATTCAGTTTGAGACCACTTTAACTGCCCTGGTTTAATGCTAGGGCGTTCTGGAACTGTAGTTTTGTGAGACATTTACCCTTCTCTGTCAGAGAACTCAGATGCCACAACAAACTGCAATTCCCAGGATTCCCTAGCACTGAGCCAGGGCGTCTGCAGTTTGTTTTGCACCTTAGCCCTAGAGCAGAAGAAAACAAGCTTGCTCCATTTTCTACATGTCTTCAAATATTTAAAGATAGCTACCATATCACCTCTCAACTGTCTCTTCTTCAAGCTAAAATTACGTGGCTCCCTAAGCCATTCTTCATAGGGCTTGGTTTCCAGACCTTTTACCATCCTGGCCTGTTGGCGAGGGGAAAGCTAACTCTGGTGCAGTCTGGGGATGAGTGACCCAGATGAAGCCAAAAACAATAACGTAGCAGAGTTCAAAAACAAAAACATTGGTATTGGAAATGCACTGACCACTTTTCACACTCACAAGAAGGCACTCACAGGCAGTTGGTTCATCCAAAGTTCTGGAGGCTTTTATCTTCAGTTTCAACATTTATGATACAATATATATATATATATATATATATATATATATATATATATATACATACACACACTTCTCTCCAAATCCAGACACTGATGTCTGCTCCAAACAACTCAAATAAGCCACACTAACTCACAACAACCCATACCTGGCCAGTCTCTTGGTTTGCTTATATAGAGTGTTGCCAGCCATACAGCATGATGAAACTTTGCTGCAAATTTTCTCATGCCATGTGCTTCTGACTCAGCTGTTTGTGGTTGTCTCATTTCACCTGTTCCTCAAAATATTTTTTCTTTTGTTAAAGGAACAGTTACTCCAACATGGTCACAATCCTCTTTTGTCGAGAAAATTGATGAGTATTCCTTACATCTCTACTAGGGACCAATGATGGGTGGGGGTCATACTCTCAGATGTCATCTGAGTTGCAGAGGCCTGTTGGGGAAGGAAAAATCCAGCCCACCTCATTGAATTACCCCACCTCAGTTCTAAAGTCTGAAGGGAAAGTCCTGTGTTAAAAGGAAGACAAAAACAGTAACAGAAGGTTGTTTTGAAACAGCTGGGTGTTGCCTGAATTATGTTGAAGAGCTTTGCCAATGAATCATAGGTGGAAATGTAATATCCTGAAGGCACTGCAGTGATGAGAAAGAGGAACATAGTGGCCTGATGTTTCTAATTCCTTTGTACCAAAGAGCTCTTCTATGTCTTATTTTCTTACTCCCCCACAGTCTTTTTGCACCACTTGTTTTAATTGGCACATACACTTCTATTATGGCGAGAAAACATAATGTAGGATGTCTGAAATCCTGGCTGGAGTTATGGACCCAGACAATGTTAGTTCATAACCATATGCTGTGATTATTACTCTCTTCAGAAAAACAAATAGCCTATCTGTATGCAAATAGAGAAGAGTGAGTAGAGTCATAAGGCAGCTGCATATGAACTAAAATCTTTCAGAGATTTGAAAAAGCATTCATAGTTCATGATCTTTCTTCAACTTTCTTCTTTCCCACCATGAATCCTAATCAGACTGCTCTTGCAGACTGAACCAGAGTGGCATTGAATTGGGACTTCTGGAGACCAAGGTTTGAATCCCAACTCAGCCATATAAACCTATTGAATGTGTCACGTTTTTCTCTGCTTTAGAGGAAGGAAAAGATAAACCTGCCCTGAATTTATCCTGCCAATAAAACTCTGGACAGGATTGCAATAATTTACTTGAAGACACTTAATAACAACAACGCTTCCTAACAGGAAAGTGGTGGTCTCTCCTTCATTGGAAACATTTAAGAAGTGCCTTTGGGGCCACCTAACTTTAGCTATGAATTCCTGCACTGACCAGGGGCTTGACTAAATGCCCTTGGGCTCCCTCTTAACTATGTGATTCTGTACTTAAAGTAATTCTCAAAGATGCATATGGCTTCTGCAGCTGGGGACACCTACTGCACAGTATCCATGTCACCATGGGTGATCCCAAACAGGCTTGATTTCTGTTATCTCTAATCACCAGACACATGATGTTTTATTTTTAGTTTTAGCAAAAGTAAAAAAAAAAAGTGTGTGTGTGTGTGTGTGTGTGTGTAGGTTCACTATTATTGTGTACTGTGAAGATCCATGAGTTCATTAGTGCACACAGCCCTTCCACTGATACAGATCACAACTATTTTACTTATTGTGTTCATTATATGAGTGGAAAGGATATTAAAAATATTCAACAAATGCTCTAAAACCATACACTCGTCCCCCGGGTTACGAAATTAATTCGTTCCGGCGACATTTTCGTAACCCGGAAGTCTTTCGTTAGCCGAATCCCCATAGGCGCTAATGGGGAAAAGCCGCGGCTCCGCCGCGGCTCCATTTAAAATAGCGCCGGCTTTTTTTTCGCAACCCGGGGAAACCTTCGTAACCCGGAAATAATTAATTAAATGTTTTTTTTTCGTAACCCGAAAAATTCGTAACGCGGCGCGTTCGTATCCCGGGGTACCAGTGTATTTGTTTCTTTGTTTTTAGCGTTGAGGAACCCTGACTGGAACAAGCCTGGGCAGATGAGAATTTTCATACTTTGAGACATATTTTCTGCAAAATTAACAAATGGTTATTTTCCCACAGAAAAATAGACTAGTAAACAGCGTTTTCTATGTAGAAAATAATATTTCCACACAGTAGCTGATGTAGAATACTGACTCATATTACTAAATGCAAACAAGCCTCTGATTTTGTTCTAAAGTTGGGGTGGGCAACTTCCTGGGAGTCGAGACCCACCTTAGACCCAATCTAGCCATTGCTTACATTTTCCTGTGAAAATAAAGTGCATGATCCCGAGCATCTTCTTTTTAAAGGAACATGCCTGGAATTTTATGGACCCAGTTTTAGTGGTCAGAGGAAGGTTAAAGCAGTGGACCTACATGTTGCTCAATCTTGTTCTAAAGGAAATGAAAGCTAGGCAAGTGCTGCTGTTCATTTGAATTTCTCATCACTTACAGAAGTGATGTACATGAAATAATAATGGCAGGCATTCTGTACTGCAGTTACAGATTGATAAACTAAGTAGTGATGCCCAAACTATGGACTTCCAGATCTTTTGGACTTCCGTTCCCAGCAGCCATTTGGGCCAATAGTCTGGGATTCTGGGAGCTGAAGTCTAAAAAAACTGGAAGGTCAGAGTTTGGGAATAACTGAGAGTAACAGATATGTAATTGCTCTGTATTCAGCACAATAATGTAGTCTTACTGTAACTCTATGCCCACTCACCCATCTCAATAGGTCTGTTCAGCTGTTGATAGGAGTGCAAAGGGGAGGATGTTTCCATCACCTGCTCCCCCCAGTGAGTGAGGCTGTGACCATCATAAGCAGGACCTTGTCACAATTCCTCAGTGCAGCCTTGTTTCCTGGTGATGGCCAGAAATGCTATTCTCCTTGCACCCTGATTGGCATTTGAATGGACCTCATTTGCTTTATGTTGCTGTTGGCTGTTAAGGTGGGTTTGGAGGGTCAGGCCAGGGGACATTACCTAGTTACACATATGTAACTAAGTAATCAGTGTAGAGCCAGCATGGTGTAATAGTATGAGCATTGGACTAGGACACTGGGAGACCAGGGTTTGAATCCCAACTCAGCCATGGAAATCCCCTGGGTGACCTTGGAAAAGTCATTCTCTCTCAGTCTTAGGGGAAGGCAATGGTAACCTCCTCTGAACAAATCTTGCCAAGAAAACCCCATAATAGGTTTGCCTTAGGGTCACCATAAGTCAGAAATGACTTGAAGGCACATAACAATGACAACCCCCAATGTAGAATATTGCCAAATATTATTAGTATTAGTAATGGAATATGATGACAAAAACAAAGAAGACAAAGACAACAAGAAATTAAAGGCAGATTAACAACATGAAGAGCAGAATGCAACAACTCAGGATCTGTTGCCTTTTCTTTTACTTGCTGCAAATTTTTAAAATTTCCCTAGCTTTCATTAAAGGAAGTTGAGGAAAATCAGTGGATGTCTGTGCTGTGAATTGACATTTATCAATAACGATCTGTTCTTCCCAACTCTCCTTATGCCAAATAATTCATTTTTTCCTTGTTGTGAAAAATTTCACAATCTGTCCAACCCATCTAGTCTAGCATGTGATGTGCAGCACAATAGATTGTTTGAAAAATGAACATCTTTAAATCAACCCTTAATTGTTCTGCAGGATATATTTTTTCTGTCTTTCTCTGTCACAGTGGTGGCTAAATAAACTTCACCTTCCATTCCAAATATATGAGTATCACTGTCCAACATGAACAGATATATCAGAAAGCAGAAGGCTTCTAGATGGTAATAGGACACAGGTAGACACCATCTGACAGATGACTTCCCTCTGTTTTAAAATTATTTTTCTTTTATGCTATTTTATTAAAATTTATTATAAGAATGCCTGTCAAAACTGGGAGCAGCTCCATCCATCACAGCAGACAGACAAAGACTGTTTGTTTTTTTTAAGATGGAAGGCAGAATTATCTGAGGTGCAGTAGGAGGTGTACTATTAAAATGAAATTTGCTGAGCTGTGGCACGGTATTTTATCGAGTTTTCCCACACGACTTCTAAGGCCACTCAAGAGCAGAATCCTATGTAGTCATGGTTTGTTGACTGAACAGTGGGAGCATTTCTTCCTGCAGTAGTTGGATGAGGTACCCCTTTCTCACACCGTGGGCTCCTACTGATTTCTTGGCTGCCTATTGCTCTGTGGTCAACAGAGGGCAGAAATACATGTCATGCTTGACACTATGTAGTGAGCATGGTTTCTGCCACCAGACAGAAAGGTTTCAGAGTCTTTGGCCAAACATTAACAGCTGTCTAGTGGCACAGAAAATTTTATTTTATTTTTTTTATTAATTTTTATAGACTTTTCAATAACGCACAATATGACATTAATACATTTACAGACACACATACAAATCCATATAAACAAACACACACCACTACATATATATTTACAAGTTTTAAATTCCGTTATTACGCATGGCTTCATTGTGACAATAACTTTCTTATTAATTTCCATCTTCCATCTTCTATGCCTTCTATCTTGATCCTTTGAACACATATATCGTCTTTCTTGACATTATTTTTAAAACACATATAACATAAAAGAGTACTTCCTACTACTTCATTTTCCCTTAAAGTCCTGGTTTTTCTCCTTTGTACTATCTTTTCCTTTCTATCGAGGGTCCCCTCACCTTAAAAAGGTTAACTTAACGATTTATTCCATATTTACATTATTCCATATTTACATTTAAGCTCATCTCCCCCCCCCCCATAAATGCTAAACATAAATTACTGAGTTAACTAGCTTAGCTTTCGTAAATAAAATGTTATTTTATATTTGCTAAAGCTTGCTAGGACAGTCAGTTTGGTAGAGTCAGTTCTCTGTATCCATGGATTCTTTATTCATGGAATCAACCATCCATAGCTTGAAAATATTTTTTAAAAATAATTCCCAAAAACAAACCTTGATTTTGCCATTTTATATAAGGGACACCATTTTAAAAAAGGGGCGTCTCTTCTAGATGCCTTTGGGTCTAATATGGACTCTGACCGTACAATATGGCGCCGGCCGTTCCACACGGCCGGCGCCATCTTTACGTATCGGACGCATAGTGTCCGAACGTGTCGCGGCACCTATGACGTTGCGAATGCGCCAGCGGCGCCTCGCGACATCATAGAGGCGCTGCAAGAAGGAGCTCCATTTTGGAGCTCCTTTTTTGCTCCGCGCGGGAGCCGTGCGGTGTGGCTGCTGCGGCTCCCGCACAGAGCAAGCGGTGGCGGCGGCAGACCGCCTCAAAGCAGCGGTCTATAACCTGCCCCCGTTATTGTATTTAATGGGACTTGAGCATCCATGGATTTTGGTATCCATGGGGGGGGGGGTTGTCCTGATCCAAACCCCAGCAGGTACCAAGGCTCTAATCAATAGTGGTTTGAGTGCTAGACAAGGATTCTGAGAGACCAGGGTTCAAGTTCTTGCTCAGTCATGGAAACCTGCTGGGTGATCTTAGGCAAGTCACACTCTTTCATCTTCAGAGAAAAGCAACAGCTAACCTGAAGAAATTTTGCCTAGAAAACCCTAGATAGAATTGCCACAAGAGTCGTCCTGAAGGTACATAACAGCAACAACAAGACCCTGTGAGATAGTTCTACTTTAGCTTGGTAGTTGCTGGCTGAGAAAAGTCTGAAAGCTGAGAACAGGCTGGGGGCAGTGACATCACCAGGATTGGTGTCACCCAGTGGTGTCCTCATGGTGTCATCTGTGGAAAAAAAATCTACCTCCAAACTGTGGATTTGAGGCATTCTTGATCCAAAAATGAGGATTTTAATAAAATCAAGACCCTTGTTGCGCCTACACTCAGGATTATAAATTGGTAGGTCTGTCCTACACCAACTTGTTTCCTTCACCTCCTATCCAAGTGGGCCCAAGCAGGTAGACTGGACAAAGGGACTGGAAGTGGAGGAAATGGAGAAATCTTGCTAGTTGCCAGAACAAAGAGCAGGGGTGGGGGAGAAGGAGGATCCCATTTCTTCCTACTCCTGTCCCTCCTTCTGCCCCCACCTTCTTTTCTGACATTTTCTAATGCCTTTCCATCTTACTGGCTGTTGTTACACTTTAAGATTGGGGTGAGCATAAGGCAAAGAAAATTGTCCCCATTGCAGAAGAGATAATTGTCCTCTCCCTCCCTCTTGGCTTTTAATGAACCAAAAGGCACCCCATTCATAACACCTCAAGTGAAACTGGGCTGTGGAGGACTGGTTTTTGCACGTGCCTAGAAGTAGGCTCAAAGATTGCAATGCAGAGGTGAGCCCTGCACTTTGTACATGGATAAAGGCAACATGGTCTGGTGCATTTTCTCTAGACTTTGATCTCTCTTTCTATCTTTGTATTTCTTTTGGCTGGCTCGAAAGCAGGTGAAAGAGTGGGAAGGTTAAATTTAGAAGTCCAGGAGAGCCATCCAGGATTGCACTAAAGCACTGCCCTAAGTCCAATGCCCTACCATAACCATGTCTATCAGGGAGCAGAGCCTAGAAGAGAGGTCACAGAAGCCATTGCAGCTCTTCCCTGGTGCCCCATCCCACAATATTGGGCCATCAGGTCAACGTCTGAGGTCCTGTACTATGGGCTACTAGCTTTGGAAATGAAGCAGGTGGGTACAAAATGCTTTTTCAGTGTATCTTTCGAAATGTCTCCTAAGGGATACTTCCCTGAGCCAATTGAAAAGCACTGAAAACTTGCTTTGTCAGAAGGCTCCCAGTGTAGGCTAAAATGAATCTTGCTACTGGTCCAATCGGTGTTATGTTTGTTGTGGTTTGTCTCTTTTGATGCTTTTGTTTACATTTCTACAAAGCCTGGAAACACTTGCAAATGTTTTACACTATAGTTCTCAGAACCTCCCAACCAGCATGGCCACGGTCTCAGAAACCTCCCAAGCTCTGCAGTTGTACCCCAACTTTCCTTTGAGGAGCTTAAAGTAACATTTTGGGAACTCAGAATAGCCCCTCCACTTTTTATCCTCCCAACAACAAGTGGAGTGGCAAGAATTTTGCAGTTTTCATAAAGCATGGACACATCACAAAGTGTTTCAGGAAATAATCTTGTATTACAAAACATGTGGGTTCCTTTCACAAAAACAAACAAACAAAAACACTGTTTCCAGATAGTCCACACTTCCAGTCTGTTATCAGCCATTAGACTTTCCCTTATCAGAAACTGCCAAACTAAAATTCAGCACCTTCGCTAGCGCCTTTAAAATTCAATGTAAAACCCGTTGTATATTCACTACCCCACTGATGTGGGAGCAACAAGCCACCTCTACATGAAGGGGTAGGAATTTCTATGCTATTTTATTTGTTGTTATTGACCAGAATTCTCTGTCAAAGAACTCTAATACTATTGTTCAGGACAAATCAGTTAGAGAACATACCTCATCAACCACAAACCCCAGGATTCCAGAATCATGGTAGTTAAAGTGGTATCAAACTGTTATAATTATACAGTGTGGAAACAATCTTTCTCTCTGCAGCTGTCTCTGCAGAGAAAAACCTGCTTTTGCAAACAAAACAGCTGCTTCCCTCTTTCTTTACACTCTTTATATTACAACAACTACACTTATTGGATATAATGGGATAAAATGATTAGAAGCATCATTCTCTCTTCTCTGTTCTTTTTTCTTAGTGCTAGGCACCTCATGAATCAGATATCGCTCTATATTTTCTCTTCTTCCACTGTGGCAGGCCAGGCCAATCAGTTTCTGGAAGGTTTTATTTGTTGTTCTCAATTGCTATTTCTTTCTGCTGTGTCCTGGCTCAGCTTTCCATTTGGCCTCCATCAGATAACACAAAGACAAGTTTGTTGACTTGTTCCGATGCAACAGAAGACAGATATTAGGTGCCAACAGGTTGCTTTCACAAAAAAAAAAAAAAGTTTTGTAAGGAGGTGGGAAGCTCCTTGGAAGAAAAGAAAGGAAGATTGTGAGGATCAATGCAGAATATTGCTCTGCCTTAATTTAGCACTGTATGACTATGGCGAAAAGGTGAATGGGTCCATTGCTATGGTTTTAGGTTACTCAAAGGATGCAGTGGCCTACAAGACTTCCCAAACAGCTCATTGCAAGCTTGAAAACTTCCATTATTATCACTCGGAGCTTTTTTTAAAAAGCCTAATTACTGCTGTATTGTGGTTTGAGTGTTGGATTAGCACTCTGGGACACTAGGGTTTGAGCCTCTGCTCAGCCATGCAAACCCTCTGGGAAAGTCACACTCTCTCAGCCTCAGAGGGAGGCAATGGCAAATCACTCTGAACAAAACTTGCCATAGAAAATCCTGTGATAGATTCACTTTAGGATTGTCATAAGCTGGAAATGACTTGCAGGCAACAGTAACAGTTATGTTGCAGGTGAGAGTACTGAGGACAGGAGGGAGGGAGAAAGAGAGAAAGGAGAAAGTGATGGATCTGTTTGACCATACCCATATTTGACACTGTTCCTCCTCCTGTTGACAAATGTGATGTTCTAGACTTCTATATAGATGTTGTCCTTATATTAAAAAAACTAATGTATTCCATTGTTATATATGAAAACATATAACATATATTTCCATATATAACATGCATAATATATAAAATGAAGCATTCCATTGTCATACATATGAAATATGGCAAGTGGTCTGTTGAGAAGGGATGAGAGCTCGGAATATTGGAGGGGACTGGCAATTGGATGGGTCCTTCAATGGAAGGTTTACAAAGGCTGGTGTGTTTGACAGTCACTCAGAGATAGGAATTAGACTCAGAGATAGCATTAGTTGAGAGTCCAGCATGGTGTGGTGTTTTGAATGTTCAACTAGGACCCTGTAGACCAGGGTTTAAATCCTCACTGAGTCACGGAAACCCATTCACATACTCTCATTTCCAGAGGAAGGCAATGGCAAACCCCCTCCAAACAAATCTTGCCAAGAAAACCCCAAGGCCTTAGGGTCGTCGTAAGCTGGAAAGGTACAAAACAACAATAGCATTAGGTAGTTAGAAAAGAGACAGTGATGAGAGGTTTATATATTGGTACAGTTACAGTGTGGTGTAGTGGTTTGAGTGCTGGATTACAACTCTTGAGACCAGGGTTTGATTCCCAACTGAGCCATGAAACCCATTGCGTGACCATGGGCAAGTCATACACTCTCAGCCTCAGGGGAAGGCAATGGCAAACCTCCTCCAAATAAATCTTGCCAAGAAAACATTATAGGGTCTCCTTAAGGTTGTCATAAGTCAGAAATGATTTGAAGGCACACACAACACACACACAAACACACACAGTTAAGACAGGTTCAGGCAGGATTATGAGAAGATAGCAAAAGAGAGACATGTGTTATAGTCAATCAAGATTTAGATGAGTTACATAACAATAATGACTAAGCCTTGAAATTCTGTCACCCTAGGCTTCTGTACAGAAAGTAATTTCTAACTGGTTGTTGAATTTTGTTTAATAAATTATTTTTGTAGCATACGTACATCATCATCATCATCATCATCATCATCATTTGTTTTATTTATATACCGCTATTCCAAAGATCATAGCGGTGAACAGCAAGTAAGCTAATTAGCAAGTAAGCTAATTTGCCCCCAACAGTCTGGGTACTCATTTTAGTGACCTCGGAAGGATGCAAGCCTGAGTCGAGCTTGGGCCCTTTTGCTGGTCTTGAACTCGCAACCTTGTGGTTTTGAGTGAATGGCTGCAGTACAGGCATTTAACCACTGCGCACAGTGCTTTAGAATGGGTAAGTTCAGATACACAGTGTCTGTGGTGGCAGTGGTTGTTCAATGGTAGAGGCATTTTGTTGCCATGGCAGTGGGATATATGATCCCCATGGCAAACACCTTACAATATATATTCATGGAAAAAAATGCCCACCACATGTGTGTGTCTGTGTGTGTGTTTAAGTTTCCACACACCAGAGGCAACACTGACTAGGGAATTTTTGCAATTGATCCCCCTTCAATTGAATGACTTTTTCCAGACTCTGGTTTTGCCTGTACTTCATTCAATACAAAATTCCTGCACTCCTGAAATATCCATGGGGGGAAAACAACAACTCTTCCTTGCATGACATGGTAGATCATTGCAGCAGGGCAGAGAGTTAGCTCCATAATCCTGCCTGACTTTTTAGCTGTCTGTCTCAAGTTGCTACTAGGGAAGGGCAAAGACACAGAAGGAATTGAAAAGGCCAGCTCACTGAAGATTGATTTGAATTAGCCAAATCAATGGTCTGAAAGATTTATTTCTACCCTTCCCATGTCATTGCTTTCTGAAATTGGTTATTTCTCTGCCTTTCCTCGGCCACCTCGCAATGACCTTGGAATCAACCCTCTCACATTAATACATCTACTAAAAAGATATATGTAGCTTACATTATTGACTTTTACAGCCAGTCTTCATTTTAGTGAAAACAGAGAGACGAAAAGAAACATAGAGGCCAGAATCCTGTTTGGACTTCACACTGGCATAAAAACCATTATACAAACCACTGGACTGTGGTTTGTACAAGGCTTGTATCCTATTCAAGATTCGGAAGGCCCTGTTATATCAATGGAAACCATTATACAAGCTATCTAGGATTGTATGACCAACTGTTAGTATTAGGAGGCAGTGACCCCCAACCCAGGAAAAATGGAGGACTGACCCCTGATTTGTTTTAATTTTGGCCCTCCATGGGATGGTGAAGGAATTTTGCCTTTTTCTTTCTTTCTTTCTCTACCTTATCACTGCTGCTGCTACTTGTTGTGTGCTCTCAAGTCATTTCAGACTTATGGCAACCCTATCATGGAGCTTTCTTTGAAAGCTTTGTTCAGAGGAGGTTTGCCTTTGCTTTCCTCTCTGAGGCTGAGAATGAGTGACTTGCCAATGAGTTTCATGGCTGAGTGGGGAATTGAACCCTGGGCTTCAGAGTTGTAGTCCAACACTCAAACAACTAACCCATACTGGCCCTCAGTGTTGTTGTTGTTATAATAATTATTATTATATCCCACCTTCCTCCCAAGGGAGCTCACAATTTAAAAACACAGTGCACCTAAAAACATACAAGAAAAGGTGAGCATTAAAAGAGGATTAAAGTTTGGACAATATTAAAATAATTTTCTCACAACAGGAGGTAAGCTGCTACAATTCTTCATTGCTTTGTTTGTTACTGAAATTAGTGAAGAATTCCATCCCTAGGTTCTCCAGAGTAGAACGTTTCAGCACATTGCTCTTTCCTCTAACATTTTGTTTCTGTTTCCCATCATCAGATGCCTGAGACAACCACCTCACTCTGTCTAATGGTAAATCCTGGCTCTACAAGAGACTAAATTGACAAAGGTTACCTCACAGGCTCCTGGCGGAGGCAAGATTTAAACAGATTTAAACTAAGATCTTGTGAAGCATTGGTCAGACTTAGTGTCACTACATCATGCATGCATACACTAGCTTTGTATGCATGCATGGAGAAAATCATTGCAGAAAGGGAACATTTCCCTAGTATCCATTGAACTGATGTTGATGCAGCAGCAAGGTGCATGGGGGCCATAAAGTATCTGCAACCTTCATTGCCTCTTTAGCAAGAAGTTGGTGCCAGAAAAAAAAACAACTGCAACCTTTCTGTAATCTCTCAGAATCAGGCCCTCATATATTCTTAAATCCCCAGCATCAGTCCAAAATTGATAATGCAAACTCCTGCCTCTTTTTAGCTTATTTTATGCTGTAAAGAGACATGCAAGTTAACAGCACTATATGAGCATTATGTAAATAATAAAATGCTAATACTGATGCCCACTTTTGTATGTTTTTAATGGTGTTTTTTTATTTGTAAGCTGCTTTGTGTCCCAGTTTTGGGGAAACATAGGATATAACGATAACAATAATTACAGGAATGCCCTTCTCTTTGCAACCAATTACTTCCACAGCACCAAACTTGCATGGAGACACTTATCTTTAGATGAAACTCTGGGCTCATGCTCCTGGGGGAAATTGTAGTCCAAAAGTGAACAAGCTCCACTCTCTGTCATAGAGACAAGTAAGCCCTTAGACTGGACAGACTGAGACCAGTCTATCTAATTAATCATCTACAAAGAAAGAATTCCTCGGTGTTTAAGCTCAGCCAGGATAGGTTCACAGTAAAGCTAGGAGAAGTCAGGGATGATAAAAGTTTTGCAATGGAGCAGGTTACTGACAAGCACATGCTATGAAGCCCCTCTGAAAGTCAAGAACTTGTCTCAGAATCAAGGTCAGTTGGGAGAGAGATAGTGCAACCAAATGAGAGCTTTCAGCACTGTGGACAGCTCATACAAAAATTTTAACATCTTCTTTTAAGTTTCAACTGCTGGGTCCTTGTATAATTCCTCAGTCTACCTCCCCCAAGTCCCATCTCTCTGGTTAGAGAACAGAAGTCCTTAAAGGAGCAGCCTCTGCTACCTCCTCTTCTTCTTTCTCTCCAATGAAACTGTTAACAGAATTAAACTGTTTAAAATAAACCCAGAAAAGTCAAAATCAGTAAAAACTGCACACTTTTCAAGCCCATCTCACCAGTTCCTAAAACATCTGCTTGAATGGAAGAATTTTCATTTGCTAACAGGAGGACAGCAAGGAGGAAGTGAGAGAGAGAGAGAGAGAGTTCCAGAACTATCTCCCATGTTACCACCAGAGATTACAGGTTTTTATGCAAAACCTGGCAATTTTACATAAAAAACAAGCAAGCAAACAAACAAACATTGTTCTATCTGGAAACAGTTTTTTGCATGTAAAAAAATGTTGTCTTGTATCCCCTCCCCAATTTTTGTCTATATCACCCATGTGTATTTCGGCACAGAATAATTGGGTAAGAGCTGCCTAGAAATATTTATTTTATCTTGCCTCAGGAGAATGAATCAGTAAAATAGTTACATCTCTACTGCATACTGTGGGTGATGATGTTGCACAGGAAGGTACCAGATACCTCCTTGAGTAACATCAAAGTGCATATCCTTGCTTAGTTGAGGGTTATGATGGTATATGTCACCAGCAGGATCGTGGCTTAGGGGTCCTCACAATTTGCCCCCACTGATGTTGCTCTCGTACATTTGGGAGTCCTGTTTATCATTCCCCTAAAAAGAACATAAACCTTGAGTCTTCCCACATCCAAACAGAACCAAACATCTGTACAGTGCTCTTCCCCAAACACATATAGCACAGAACTTGCCACTGATGGATTTTGATAGCAGGCTGCTAGGGATGGATTTGTCTGACACCTTTTCCCACTTTTTATTTTAAAAAATAAATCAAGTTGTGTCTGCTGAATTTATGAAAAAAATTGTGAATTTTGGTAATTTGTTTTTAAAGCTATCCCTAACATGGAGAACCTATAACATAAGAAGCTTGTCTGAATGAATGACAACCTGAATTTGGCACCAAAAACAAAGGGAATCAAACTCAAACCTTTAAGAGCAAAACACACGAAGTCCTTGGGTAAATCTTTCAATTTTGCTTTAATCCCTCTTTGGCCTGTTACAGACAGCCAAAATAAAGCTGCTTCGAGTCACAGTGGAGGTATGGTGTTTCAATGATCATGTGTCCTGAGAGTCCAGAAGTCACACCAAAGTCATGCTCCAGCCCTAAGGACTGGAGCGTGGCTTTGGTGTGGCTTCTGGACTCTTGGACGCATGCATCATTTGAAACACCATACCTCCACTGTGACTCGAAGCAGCTTTATTTTGGCTGTCTGTAACAGGCCATAGATTTTTATTTTAAACCTCAAGCTCTTCCTGTTGAATAGATGAAAAACATCTGTGAATCAGAGACAGGTCTCATAACAAAAATGAACCAAACTTAATTCCACATGCTTCTAAATGTAACACAGCAAATAACCAAGTTTTCAGTTGATAATGACAGTTCTTGGATTTTTTAATTTTTTTTTTTTGCCCTTCTTCTTTTTAAAGGAAATAATGTTTGGTTGCTGTTAAACTTGAAATCACAAGTGTCCATCAGAAAGATTAAATCAGACAAGAGGGAAACCGAATGGCTGCATTTCTCAGTGCTTGGATGCAGCAGGTGTGAGTGGCAGATTGAATTTCACCACCTCCGTTTAGCTTCCCTTCTATAGCTTTATCTACTGAGTGCTATTTGCACTGAAAACATTCCCCACTGCCTGCCTCTGCCGCAGAGTGAAGTTTGATGCTTCTTTACTGGTTTATTTTTTTCATCTGCCTATCTGACAGATAGCCTTTTCATTATGAGTTTAGATTTCTGCTGCACACACAAATACATCTCAAATGGAATGGATGCCAAGATAAAAAGGGCCATTTATTCAAAGATTCTCCAGGCTATTTCCCCTTTCTTTTTTTCCTCTTTCCTTTCTTCTTCTTTTGTTTTAGGCACACAATTCACTGTGTGTGTGTGTGTGTGTGTGTGTGTGTGCGCGCGCGTGTGTGTGTGTGAAGATGGAGCACACACAAACAATCCAATGGCCATCCATCCACTGTCAGAAAAATTATGAGAAAGCCTCCTGATGAGGAAATTGGCAGTCTAGCTGCCCAAATTAAAGCATCACAGTTGGGACAAAGATCACTATTCTAGAAAATGATTGAAAAATGCCTTGGACTGGGAAGCAACACATCATGTGGAAGGCTCTGAATTCACATTCCCTCTTATGAAGCATGTTGTGGCGGACAAATGTCATAGGAGGTTGCCAGTGTGATTATGCAAGTGTCCTAAGTGAGATGTACATGTGGCTTGGCAAAGGTGGCCCAAGACATTTTGGTGCTTCAAGCAGAAAAAAACAAAGGGATTCTTTCCTGTCTTGTTAATTAATGGGGGAAGAGAATCCCATGGGAAGAGCAATGCCCCACTGAAACAAACATGAGTTACACAATGCCTCTGTATTTTTCTATAACCTTGTTTTCATGGAACAAGGGCAGAACAAGTCAGAGGTATTTTTTAAACCTGTTGGGAATACAGCCCTCAGAACCCTCAGGTTAGGATTAGGGGAGTTGTAGTGCAAAATGTAATATTATTCAAGATTTAGAAGAACTTCCCAATTGATTGTATACCACCAGGAAGAGCCACCTGTCAGATCCTTTCAGGCCACTCCAAACCTGCTACCACAATGATCATACCTTGCTTCATGGCAAAGGCGTTTCCACCACTAGGCATGCTGGTGTTGCCCAAGCAACCAGTGCAATGAATTGCCCTAACTGCAAACCTTCTTTCTAGAGTCTGTCACACCAGGAAAGACAAATGGTCTGCCTTGCCGTGGCGTTTTGGAAATGGCTAACCCACAAGGCTGAGGTTTCCACAGGGCAATAATGAACTGTTATTAATATCTGCAGTGGACAACATGATTTATGGCCCTATGTTCGCAGCAAGAGATGCCGACAAGAGAAGAAAAAAGAATATTCCAGAGCTGCTTCATCCAGCGATACATAAGAACCAAATAAGAAGTGATTGGGACACCTGTCCTTCTTTGTCACCCAACTGTACTTTTCTATATAAAGTGTGTGTGTGTGTGTGTGTGTGTGTGAGAGAGAGAGAGAGAGAGAGAGAGAGAAGGCCTGCTTATTGTCCCATTATGCAACTGGGAATGCACAACTGGTCTCCTTAATTCCAGCAGATCAAATGGCACATTGAAGGCACTGACATATAGTTATGCCTCATCCAAAAAAGTACAATTCTATGTGAAAGGGTTATATACTTGTGAAACATTGCATAGCACAATGAATGTCTAAATCTGTATACAGAGAGTTATGCTATAGAAATTTGACCAGTATCAATGGCTTTCTTTTTTTTAACAAAGTAGATAAGAAATGTAATAACTACTTGTTGTTGTGTGCCTTCAAGTTGTTTCCAATTTAAGGTGATGCTAGCATGGAGTATTACTGACAGGTTTCTTTAGAAGGGGTTTGCCATTGCCATTCTCTGAGGCTGAGAGAGTGTGACTTGCACAAGGTTACCCAGTGGGCTTACATGGCCCAGTTGGGATTTGAACCCTGGTCTCCAGAGTCATAGTCCAACACAGTGTAGTCTAAATCCAGTTTAGTCATAATTGTTTAAGAAAAAGAAGTCTTTGTCCAGTATTGATGGATACCAGGAAAGCCTTCCTGAGGAAAAATATGTCAAAAGCAAGGGTTTACAAGCGAAAAGCCCTCATCCTACCTGGTCACTGTTTATGCCACTTCAGAAGGCAGGTGAATTCAGTTCCTTTCCCCTGTGCATTCCTTTTCTTGAAAATTTTAAAAACCTCACTGCCTTTGGCAAGCTTGGCCATAAGCCATAACCAGGATTCTGAAATGAAAGAGGAATTAAAAAGCTGCAGATCAGCAGAGCTGTGAGTGTTAGACCCTGACACCATATCTGGGTCTAGCATTGGGGCTGGCCCTGCTATTAGGTGGAAGGAGGCAGCCATCTCAGGCAGCAGATTCTGGATGTCATGAAATCATCGGCAGCTGGTGACATCCATGTCAGTGGGATGGCAATTGGCTATTAATTGTTGTCAGAACATTAAATGTTTGGACACCAGAGCAGATTTCCACATCCAAATCCACCACCCACCACTGTGGGAGTTGCAGGAAATCCTTAACTATTTATTATGTTGTTGCTGTGTTTTCACTGCTGTTGTTGTTGTTGTGTCCTTTCAAGTATGCGCTGGTAACCTCATGACTCAATTTCTGCAATGTGCTCTATATGGGGCTACCCTTGTGCATAGTCTGGAAACTTCAACTAGTTCAAAATATGCCTGCCAGATTGGTCACTGGTAAAACTAAAAGTGACCATAAAACACCTATTCTGAAATCTCTCCACTGGCTGCCTATTAGTTTCTGGGCACAGTACAAAGTGTTGGTTATGACCTTTAAAACCCTTCATGGCCTGGGTCTAACCTATTTGTGGGATTATTATTATTATTATTAACCTTTATTTATGAAGCGCTGTAAATTTACACAGCGCTGTACATGCAATCTTTTTAGTTAGACGGTTCCCTGCCCTCAGGCTTACAATCTAAAAAGACATGATACAGAAGGAGAAGGGAGTGGTGACGAGAAAGGGTAAGAGGTCCAGCAGTTCCTCTCAACCTCCGAGGCCTGGACCAAGGCAGATGGACTGGAGGGAGGGCAAGGCTTCATAATGGATGGTTAATCATTATCCAGGGAAAATACATAATCACAAGTAGGATAATACATATACAGTACATAGGAATACAGGAAATGGATCGATAAACAGCCAACAACAGAACATCAGATAGTAAGCGACAATTATGCGATGCCTGGGAAGGCTTCTCTGAATAGGATGGTTTTCAGCTCCGTTTTGAAGCTGGTTAAAGAAGTGATGGCTCTTGCTTGTGGAGGAAGAAGGTTCCAGGAGTGAGGGGCAGCAAGTGAAAAGGGGCGAATCCGGGATGGGGCAGAGGAAATCCTGGGCTGAGACAGGAACCCTTGACTACCAGAACGGAGGGCCCTGGTGGGAAGGTGAAGAGAAAGAAGGTCTGATAAGTAAGGAGGGGCCAGTCCATGGAGGGCTTTGAATGTCGACAGCAGGAGCTTATACTGAATGCGGAAAGGGAGAGGGAGCCAGTGAAGGGATGCCAACACAGGAGAGATGTGGTCAGAGCGGTGGGTGGAAGTGATAATGCGTGCAGCTGAATGCTGGACAGAGATTAAAGGACGGAGGTGAGAAAGAGGAAGCCCAGCCAGGAGGACGTTACAGTAATCAAGTCGTGAGATCACTAGGGATCACCTTCTTCTGTACAATCCACTGAGGTCCTCTGGGAAAATTTCCTGCAGCCGATGTAAACCAGGTTGGCTGCGGTCACCCAGAGGACCTTGTCTTTAGCTACTTCCAGATTATGGGATGGCCTGTTGGAGGAGATCTGTCACATCACCAGTCTTGACACCTTTAAAAAAAGCTGTCAAGATGGACCTCTTCTGACAGGCCTTTCCTGAATAGTTTGCTTGGTCGCCCTCTGAAAATGGACCATCAAACTGAACATTCTTCCTGTCTCTTCTCATCTCTGATTATTTTATGGTTATTGTAATGTTTAATTGTTATTTATTGCAGGGGATTTTATATGTTTAAGGGAGAGAGGGAACAAATTTTGGGATTATTTTATATTGTATGTGCTGTTTTTTACTTTTACTTGCTTGTAAGTTGCCTCGATCCTGGTGGAGAGACAGCATATAAATATTATTATTATTATTGTTAGTTTCTCAAGTCCAAAAACATCTGGGTGACCAAAGTTTGGGAATTACTGGATTAGAGTAACTCCCCGTGATGCAGTAGGACTGCTGCTAAAAAGAACTGCAGCAGCCATAGATGAATGCAGAACAGCAGTAGAAAGGATCAGGGTTTATTTCCCCTCCCTTTCCAAATGTGATGCTGCTTTTAGAACAAGAATTGATCACACTGGCCTTTTAAATTAAACTATTCATTAGCATGGTGATGAATTGGCTAATTATGGGAGAAATTAGAGGGCATATTAGGAGTGAATATACTTTTTGGGGACTTGCAAAACTGCCCGCAGTGCAGAGGAAACTGCTTGCATGAACAGAAACATTTTTCAGTGTCAGCATTTTCCTCCATGGCTACTTGCACTGATCTCTTCAAAATGCCTACTGCTCCAAAGAAAAAGGTGCAGAGGAAACCCTTTTCTAGTGAAAATGCTCTTTGAATTGCCACAGAAAGACAGAGGATTGATTCTTTCCACTGACATGAAAAATATAGCAGACCCATACAGGGAGTGATATTGCAAGTCCTTTGAAATCTGTTCCTCAAGTCTAGAGGGTTATTCAGATGGTGAAAATAATCCTAGTAGCATGTGAGTTGGGGATCCATTGTGGTGTAGTGGTTTGAGTGTTGGACTATGAATCTGGAGACCAGGGTTTGAATCCTGCTCAGCCATGAAATACACTGGGCGACCTTGGGCAAGTCACAGTCTCTCAGCCTCAGAGGATGGCAATGGCAAAGCCCCTTTGCAGAAACTTGACAAGAAAACCCCATGGGTCACCATAAATTGGAAACGACTTGAAGGCACATTACAACAAAAGAACGTGGGTTGAATCTTTGTTGTCCATATGCATTTCAAATGAACCTGAGAAAGGCTTTTAGGATACTGTAAAAAAAACCCCACCTAACCCAGGGTAATTGATCTCGGGTTCTTTTCCTGAGTTTTCATAAACAATTTGCATTGTTAGTTGTGTGATAACCGATGCAAATAGACTTGGGATAAATTGGGATAAAACTCTGTATGCCATGAATGTGTTTCGAATACTCTGCATCATTGACTTCTTCTTTACTCACAGTGCTGGCACTTCTGAGCAACAGAACATGCGAAGATACGGTTCTGGTATAAAAAAAATTGTGTGAACAACTAAACCAGAATGCGTGAGTGAGATTATTCATCTGAATAACCTCTAGGACAAACAGCTAGATTTGGACTGGCAGTCTTGAAAAATGAATGAGAGAAGCTTGAAGATGAGGTCTAAAGCTGACTGAGGGGCAATTCTCTTTCCCAGGTGGAAGGCAGAATAGCTCCTACTTGCTGTCCTTCTTCCAGATCTGCTCCATCTTTTACATCGTCAGATGCACCACTACTTCTTTAGGGGTCATTCATACTTATCTTTTTTTTTACTGAGGAGATCCAGGTCTCCTTGGTGATGCCATTCTGAATTGAAGTTCCCACTATGTTTGCCACAATTGAATCTCTCTATGGCATTTTAGCCTATTGCCATTCACACTTGGAGGGGGGAATAGCAGTAGGGATAAAGTGCCACGAGGGATTCAATTGTGGCAGTAGGAGGGGAGAGGAAGAGGAGGTGAGAGGAAGAGGAGCCTCCATTTTCAAAATGATTGTGTGTGATCTGGATCAACCCACAAAAAAGACATGATAGGTGACCTGATGCAAAATGCACTGGGTCAAGTGGGTTTTTTGGTGCCCTCCCCCACAAACTACACCAAGCACAGCCAAAGGAAGTGTGAACACCTGTGAAATAACCCAAGTTCCAAATCTGGTTATTTCATAGTGTGAATGAGCCCTTAGAGAATTATTTTTAAATTACTAAAATCTTCTGGAAATCATTCAGTGGGAGCTGGAGGGCAGGGAGATCTGTGAAATATTTCTTACCACTTGTAGATTTATAAGTTACTACAGCAGAGAAGATATTTAAAAGCATTTTCCCTTTGGTTGTGGTGATGTTTGACTATTTCCTATGGGGACTAGCTTTGTTTAGTTACCAGCAGTGAGATAATGATTGCTCATAATGATTTGTAGGCTGGGACTGGGGACTACTGTCCAACTTGGTAAGATGGGAGAAAAAAAATTAGGTCACATAAACATAACATGTAAAACTGAAAAAAAAAAAACCCAAAAACCCAGGAAAACGTTACTCTCTGACCTTCATGGACTTCAAGCCCACGGTTCAATGTCCAAGGTAACCCTTTGTCCTGTTAGGCTGTATTAGCACTGGAAAAATCATTCAATTTGAGACCACTTTAACTGCCATGGCTCAATGCTATGAAATTTGGGGAATTGCAGTTTTGTGAGACTTTTCTGTCAGACAGCTCTGGTGCCACAAAAAACTACAAATCCAAGGGTTCCATAACACAGAGCCATGACAGTTAAAGTGGTGTCAACTCGGATTATTTCTGCAGTGTGGGTGCAGCCTAGGTGAAGATACAAAATAACTTCCGTCAGAGAAAGAGGGAATATGGTTTTCTTACCACCTAAAAAGTCTATAGGCCTAAATCAGGATTTGGGGACCTTTGGTTCTGGGCTAAATCTGACTGTGCTGGGATCCCAGTCCAGACCTCTCAGATGCCCACTTTTCCTTTGTCGTGGCACCATTTGTTTTGGTGGCTGCCTAGTTATTGTACCTTTTCTAAAAGGTTGTGATTCCTTAGACAATATGGGCTGTAAACTAAAATATGCTGGGGTATTCTCCCCCACCCCCAGTCTTTTCCATTTGCCCCAATCTTCTTGGAATTTGGCCCTTGGACTGGAAGAGCCTATCTTCCAACATTTCACAGATGAAAACTGGGATGTGTGTGGCCAAGCAACATCAGAGTATAGTCAGATGACAAAAGGTATTAATGAGGAAAAACACACAGGCTAGAGGAGGCTACAGCAGTTCTGGTTTGATCTGCTCTAAGACTCATTTGTTTGACTTCTTGGCTGTCCATGGTATCTTCAGCACTCTTCTCCAGCACCACAGCTTAAATGGATTGATTTTCTTCCTATCTTCTTTCTTAACTGTCCAGCTCTCACATCCATACATGGTAACAGGGAATACAATGACTTGTATGCTTTTGTGCTCAGTTGTATGTCTTTACATTTTAGGATATTTTCTAATTCTCTCATAACCGCCCTCCCCATTCCAATTCCAAAGCATAAGATACATTATGCAAGCCTTTAAAACTTCACTGGCTTTGTCATCAAGTAAAGATGTTAAAAATCATGCAGGAAAAAAGTGGTGACAATGTTAGTCACAGGCCTATATTCTATCTGAGATACTGAGAGATTTTAATTCAGGGAGAGGCCACTCCCTTTATTCACCATGTGAGGACTTGGGACAAAGAACAATAAAAAAACAGGTAATAAAATTTCAACTTCTATTAGCAACAGAAAAGTAGCTTATCTCGAGATCCAGCTGTCCCTGTCCTGTGTGAAGCTAACTTCTCCTTTCTTAGGTAGGGAGCACTGAATTTCTCAAGTCTTTGTACTGTTGTAGCTAGAAAAAGAAATTTAGATGCTGTATAGGTAACACTTGCCAAACTGTAGTCCAGTGAAAGAGTTTACCTTTGTTGGAGTTAGAAAACCTCAAAGTGTTAAATCCCAATCCTTTGTTTCCTTAAGTGTAAAGTGATGCTCGATGGGGTTCAAAACACTAATTTCAAGGCAGGGATATAGTCCAGATTTTGGGAAGGGGGAGGTCCAGACTAAGTGCCACCATTATATTGGGGCTTGGGTGCGGTGGTGCAGTAGCACGCACCATTCACTGTATCTAACAAAAGGGGGTCTGGACCCCATGCCTCCCCCCCTTGGCTACATCCCTGTTCAAGGGAAGGTGAGACTTAAACTAACTGTGAATGTCCAGCAAAGGAATAATGTTGTACTGGAGTTCAATGAAGATGTCAATCCAGTGTTCAGCCGGCTGTGAAATAAATATATTCCAGGTTAGAAACTGCTAGTAATATGATTGAACATTAACTGGCCATTCTCATGCCTTTATATGGGATTATGGGGAGAAAATATAGGTGGAAATTCACAAACATAGTTACTGTTGTATAACTCTAGAGTTATGCATTGTAAAAGTCCCCCAATCCTGCCGTATTGTGCAGGAGACACTGTAAGTGATGGGGATCTGTTGTCTTGTTGATCAGGACACGGCGGAATGATGTTTTCACCTATCCATGAGTGATCTCTGGAGTGATAGTCAAAAGCAGGATCCCTCTAGTAATTCCTCCTCCCATCAAGGGTTGCTGTGGGAGGGGGCAAATAGAAACATCAGTCTGCTGTGTCCTGATCAAGTGATAGGAGAATAGACCCTCCATTGCTCATAGTAGCTGATGGCTGATGAATCAGGATGGGGCCATACATTTTTTTTCTTTTTGCACTATAGCTCTCAGAATCTCCCAGTCAGGATGGCCACTGGTGATGCAATGGTCATGCTCATTGGGAAATCTTGGGAGCTGTAGCCCAGAAAAACAAATTTCCCAACCTTAGTTTAATATAATTCAAAGGTATAGCCATGTTAGGGTGAAAAAAATCAGTATGTAAGGGATCTTGTAGCACCTTTGAGACAAAGAAGCTCTTCCGATGGAAGCAAAGGACACTCCTCAGTCCTGAATGGAGCTGGCTTGGGGCCAAGCGACAGAATGGGGCCGTTTGGAGGACACTTTGAGGTCCGGTAAGAATCTGTTCTTCCTCAGACCTGAGCGGCCTCTTCCCGTGCCCATAACGGGAGAAAATGGGTGCGATAAGCTTCATATTGAAAGAAATAAGTTGGTAGCATGACCTTTTGTAGACTTAAGCCTACTGTAGCTTGATATACTTAGATGGTGCAACTACATTTGAACTGGTCTGTGCAATTCTTATTCTCCCATCTCAAAAATTATAGAGTTGGTAATGGTGCACATATGGGAAACTCAAATGAGCTATGAGTCTACATTCCACCATCCTTGGCACAAATATTTTCATATTTGTTTCATAAATAAAATAAATATATAGAAAGATGAGACCAAGTTGGCCTCATCCATTAGCCAGAGAAGGAGTAGATGCCTGAAGTTTGCTTCCTTCTTCCTTGCCAGAAACAGAACTTATAAGAACTTTGGAGCTAGGAAGTAGTGTATGGGGTTGTTTTTTCTTCTCTGTCTCTCCTTCTGAACTCTTTTTCTTTTGTATCATAGCTTTTAGACTATAAACGTGAGGGCCTTATTGTTGATTTCTGAAACCACTCTGGGAGCCTTTTTGGCTGAAGAGTAAGGTAAAATTATTTTAAATAAATATGTAATCAAAAAATAATGGGAGCTAATAATGAGAGCAAGGCAGTGAACTTTAGGATGGAGGCTTCTGGGAGCAAAACAACAGGCTTTCAATCTCCTGCAGATGGATCTTCTTGGTCCCTGAGTTATTTTCTTTAGACTACAGCTCCCAGAATTCTCTAGCATGGGCACTGCCCCAGCTGGCTGTAGGATTGCAGAAGCTAGGGTTCAAAAAGAATTACATTTCCAAGATCTGAAGACTAGATACTGGATTATTATTAGCAAGGACACCCTTATTTCTATCCTGCAGGGTTTTTCTTTTATTCCGATGCTATTTTATTTCTGTCAGTCCACTGATGCGCAGAAGTGAATCCATCTACTAATGATGCTGGACTGTGCCTGTACTTAATAATAATTGCTGCAAAGCCATTTTCCCATTCCATGCTTAAATTTTTAGATTATGTCCCTTCTTTTGTTAGGCTATTCACAGATAACTAAAATGAGTTAGTGATGTTTTGCCATCAAAGCAAGATGGATTTCTCTCCCCAGTCATCCTTTCAATTGTGTACTGGGCATTTTTATTCCTAATTGCCTCTGTAGAGACTCAGATGAAATTCTGCAAATTCAGCATTTGTGACCATCTTACCATTCTTGTGCAGAATCCCTTATTGGAAATGCTAATCTCCAAATCCTCCCCTTTATAATCAAGACTTTTCACTCTGCTATCACCAGAAGAGCAGCCACTATGGACCCACTGACATTGCAAATGTTCGCTCAACATTAAGGAAAGCCTCCAGAGTAGAAAGCAAACGGTGACGAGCATTATGCAATGGCTTTCTGCTTGTCAGCATTTGTCTTTCTGATGCCGTGACAAGAGAGTATAGATTGCATAACAAGAGCATAATGACTTGCCAGAAGTATGAAAACTTTATATGTCCCTTGGTGAGAAATGTTGTCTACCCATCCGCCTGCGGCATGCAAAAATGGCAAGCAAGCCTTAGAACTAAGCCTACAGGCGGCTTTGTTGCACATGGTCCTCTCTGTTCTTACATGGCTGCATTGGTTTAAGAATGCACATTGGGAAGCCTTGAGCTTTAAAAGTTACTTTGTACACTAGAATTCTGAAAATATCTTTTCCTGGATTCATTTTACAAGACAAGAAACTCCATGTAAATGTTGGGAAGAACTTGCAGGTGATAAGAGCTGTTCAACAGTGGAATAAGCTGCTTCAGAGGAAGTTGTCTCTCCTTCTTTTTCTTCTTTAAACAGAGTTTGAATGGCCATCTCTCATAAATATGGATTATGAATGGTAGCCTTGGGGTTCCTTCTAATTGTATAGTTCCATACCCTCCAACTTTCCTGATTTGGCAGGAATAATCTGCTTAATTATTGCTGTCTCACATTTTCAGCTGGTTTAAAAATGTTCCAGGCTGCCTCTGCACTGCAGAAATTATCCAGTTTGACACCACTTTAATTGCCATGGCTCAATGCTATGGAATCCTGGGAATTGTAGTTTGTTGTGGCACTAGAGCTGTCTGACAGAGAAGGCTAAATGTCTCACAAAACTACAGCTCCCAGGATTCCATAGCACTGACTAATGGCAGTTAAAGTGGTGTCAACTTGGATTATTTCTGCATGTGGATGCAGTTCCAGTTTCTCATTCCTCCTCCCACTTTCCCCTTTTGTCTTCTGCTTTCATCAGTCCTTGCAAATTAAGATCAAAGTGTAGAGGTTGTTTGTACTCAATTAACTCAGCAGGAAGAGAGGACAGGAGTGAACAGAATCTTACCCTTCCCTGTAAACTCATGCAAAAGCAAACTGCTACAACCTCTCATAGTTTATGTGTCTGTCATTCCTCACTAATAACTTCTGCCATCTTGACCACATTCTGATGTTGCTTGGCCATATGTGTCCAAATTTTCATCTGTGAAATGTTGGAGAGTATGTTATTCTATCAGTGCCTGCATGAGCCCCAGTTCCTGAATTTTTGCATTCAAAATCTGAATGGAAAATTAGGTATTTTCTCACACCACCCTATAGTTTTTCCAGTTCAGTTTTGTTCCAGGCCCAGAGATTTCCAGGCAAAAACCTAACTCCTACAGACAGTTTCTGGTGATGTAATGATTATTTAACATTAAGTACCAACCACAGGTGATCACAACTTGTCATTCAAACACATACTAACAGAGAAAGAACGAGAATATTTTCTTGTTTGAAAATTAAGAGCAAAATCTTCCCTGAAGAGGCTGTTCCTAGATCAAAGTGAAATGAAGCGATCCATCCTTCTCATTTACTTAGGGAAACAATATAATCTAGCCAGAAGATGGGTGCACAGCAGAGTGGAGGGTAAGCCCTGGCACTAGAACAATTGGGAGGAAAAGAGAAAGCTAAGTACTCTATATACTCATGTATAAGTCCAGAAATAAAAAAAAAATTACCCAATAATCTGAGTTGACTTATCCACAGGTCAATATAAGTACTGTACCTTAACTCTTCTTTGAAAATGAACCATCTCCTGGTTAAAGGCAAGAGCACAATCTGTCCTGTAAGCCCCAACCCTCCTTTACTTTCTCATCCATCCAGCTTTTAGTGTGAGCACCAATTCTGCCTTTTGAAATGTTGTAAGTTCTTTGGCATTGTTTTCCTTTGTTTCATCCTTTAGATCCTTTGTTACATGCCCTTAAGGTTTACTCCCAACTTATCCATGGATCATATCAAAATCCATTATTTTGGCCCCCAATCCTGCCCTCCACTTATACATGAGGTTGACATAGTCTCGTAGATACAGTAATTATAAAAAAAAAAACAACAAATGTGCCCGCAGTATTTGTGGGCATACCATACACAGCTTTCAGCTTAAGCGGAAGCCATGCTGTAATAAAAAGAATGGCACACCTGCCATGCCATGCTGCCTGCATGAGCCCCATTGTTTTCAATGGGGCTCAAGCATATGCGTTTTTTGCCTTACACAGGGGTGGGTGGGTTCTGGAATGGATCCTATGTGTAAGGGAAGGGCCCACTGTACATAAACCCATGCACCCACCCTGAAGAGTCTTTGCAAGTTATAGCAACAAATCAATCAGACTTGCAAATTGTAACAAACAACCACTCTGCTTGTTGAGCTGGAGGTTTGCACATAGCCCTTTGCTCTTGCTGAGCCCCCCAAAACTGGAGAATCTGAACTCTTGCCTCCCACCTGGAGATTTCCCTTAAAAACTGGAGACAGAGATCAGGCAACACTACTATTCTGAATACTTCTGATTTTCTCTGAAGATGCCAGCCACAGATGCAGGTGAAACGTCAGGAATAAACTCTTCAAGAACATGGCCACGTAGCCTGAAAAACCCACAAAAACTACATCTGATTTTGTCTGATTTTTGGAAGCAAAACATGATTGGGCCTAGTTAATATGTGAAGGGAAAACCCCCAAAGAATATTTCCAAGGAGGGCTAGGGAAAAAACTTGCTTGAAACCCTGGAGAGCCACTGTTATGTGGTGACAATCCTGGGTTAGATGGACCAATAGTTCTTTTGTTTTGATCAGCTTTGTAGGGAAAAAAAAAAAACAATCACCCAAACATTTCAGCTCTGCTAATACATTTGGGGGAAATATGTATATTTATCCAATTTGTAAAATAGGCACTTCATTCTTATTTTGGACATTACTGACTCATTAGCAGGAATTCACTGCAACACTTTCTGGGACAGCCAGGTGGATTTTAAAAGGAGGCGTTTCAAACCTTTCATTCCTTGGGGCGGGAGTTGATGTTTAATTATATCAGGGTCTTGAAGAAAAATGTGCTGACAGAGAGGGACTGCTCTGTGTTCACATCAGCTGTTCCTTTGCTGCAGGCAAGTTTATGATTCATAGAAAGCAGAACCTCTTTTGAAACCAGCCTGTAATTCTGAATCTAATTGGCCAATAAACAAACATATTAATGAACAGTTTAATTTATGGCTTAGTGATCATCGGCCCACTTCCGCTTTAGAAAATATCACCAAAGAGAACTCTGTCTGCATGTGCTGAATTGGCAGAGGGCTTATAACCCAGAGCTCTTTGCTGCAGCTTGCTGCTTTGAGACCTAGGAGCACGGCAGGGGTTGCTGTTTATTATTGAAATAAGTTTCCTTTGTATGCTAATTTGGCCTGAGCTGTATTTTTTATTCAGTCATTATCATTGCTATTCCCCTCCTGCTGTTATTTCATCAACATTAAATATTCATTCACAAGATGCTTCTTTTCATTGTAAGGCTGGGTTGTGTGACCCAGCCTCAAGCACAAAATGGAACACCAAGGGCATCAATGGCTGGAACCACACTGTAGATATAATTCAGGTTGACACCACTTTAACTGCCATGGCTCAATGCTATGGAATTCTGGGAAGTGTAGTTTTGTGTGACATTTAGCCTTCTCTGTCAAGTGCCACAACAAACTACATTTCCCAGAATTCCATAGCATTGAGCCACAGCAGTTAAAATGTGTTAAATTGCCCTTCCTCCAGTCCATCTGCCTTGGTCCAGGCCTCGGAGGTGGAGAAGATCTGCTGGATCTGATCCTATTCCCCACCACAACTCCCTTCTCCTTTTGTGTCGTGTCTTTTTAGATTGTAAGCCTGAGGGCATGGAACCGTCTGACTAAAAGATTGTATGTACAGCGCTGTGTAAATTTACAGCGCTTTATAAATAAAGGTTAATAATAATAATAATAATAATAATAATAATAACTTGGATTATTTCTGCGGTGTGGATGTAGCCTATATGTGTGTGACCCATCTAACTCATTGAGTTGTGGTGCCTTTCCACCAGTGCCTGAAGGCTAAGGGTGCATCTACACTGGAGAAATAATGCAGTTTGACATCACTTTAACTGCCATGGCTTAATCCTACAGAATCTTGAGATTTTGTGAGGCACCAGCACTCTGGCAGAAAAGGCTAAAGAACTTGTAAAACTACAGATTGCAGGATTCCATAGGATAGCACAAAAGCTCTAAAAGTGGTGTCAAATTGCATCATTTCTACAGTGTAGATGCACCCTATGTGATGAACCCCCCCCCCCAATAACTTGGCACATCAAACGAAAGCAAGCTGTGCTGGCCCATTCATAGTCAGCCAATACTGTCACTAGAGAGTGAAAATCATGAGGCCTTCCTGATGTTGCTGGACTATAATTTCTATAGCAGCCCTGACCAGTCTAGCCAACGGGGAGGGATACTAGGAACTGCAGACCAACGCTATCACAAAAGCAACACAATTCTGCTTCCTGGTTTAATAGCATCAACTAAATATGCATCAAAATGTGGATAAATTTTCAAGATCTGAAAATCTGCCTTAATCAGGGAAGATGTTCTCCGAAAGCAGGTAGAAGAAAGGACCAGAGCAGGACTGTTGAAGTAGTTTATGCTGGCCCCATTCCCACTGGCAGGTTTGCTCCTGAAGGAACTGGGAAGATTCGGAGGCCCACTACAAAAAGAGGGGCATTTTAATACAAATGTCTTCTTCAGAAATCGGGGTTTACTATGAAGGCGCCTGTTGTCAATCAAGCAATCATCATAGGTGACGTGTGCAGCATTCATTGGGACATCGGAAGTGTGCTTTTCCCCCTCCTTTTTTTTAAAGAGCCAGGCACAAAATGCACCAAAATGCGCACATTTTGTCAAATTTAAAAACCTCTTTGTGTGTGTGTGTTGTGGGCATTTGGGTCAGTGCTGGTTATGATCTGCCCTTGGCTCCATTTTCAACCCCAAAATGCAAGCTAATGCATCTTGTATCCCACACTCCTTGCCACCCCAGAATGCCTCTTACACATGTAATAATAATAATAATAATAATAATAATAATAATAATAATAATAAATTCCTCACTTTGGAAATGCCAGAAAAGGATGTGATTGCCATGCATTCTTTTTGGCTTTTAAAGGCAATTCAGGGCTACCCCTGAATTCCTTAGAGTCAGTAGCAAAAGCATGTATCATTTTGCCAATTTGCCAAATAGAGCAACAAATGTAACATTCAAATTGTTGCATTCATTTGAAAATCTTGCCCTTTGCAACATTTCCCCCTTGCAGGAAGCCAGCAAATGAAAGTGAAAGGGAACAAGCTGCTAGCCACATTCTATCTCTCTATATCTGCCTCAAGAAAAAAAAACATGCACATATTTTGTCAAAAATAATTTTAAAAATAGAAAAAGGGGGGAAGGTGCCTGATGTGAGCTCCGTTCGTGCCCTGTCTGTGACCTGAACTGAACTGACCCCTTTCCTCCTGCTACATTCTCTTCAGAGGAGCTTTACCATTGCCTTCCACTGAGGCTGAGAGAGAGTGACCTGTCAGTTCCAACTGACCCATGGAATCAATTGGGAACAAAAGGGAAATGCAGCGCAGGCATTCTGACTGTAGCATCCGCATATAACACTAATAATAATAATAATAATAATAATAATAATAATAATAATAATAATAATCCAT
>NC_056522.1:22872275-22875083 GCF_019175285.1 Sceloporus undulatus | reverse complement strand
AACTGACCCATGGAATCAATTGGGAACAAAAGGGAAATGCAGCGCAGGCATTCTGACTGTAGCATCCGCATATAACACTAATAATAATAATAATAATAATAATAATAATAATAATAATAATAATAATCCAGGAGCAAGAGGAAATGAAAGTAGCACAAGCAAGCACCCAAAAAATCATGCGCATAAATTGTCAAAAATAAAAGAGTCTGCTTCTGCTGCAGCCTGATTTCCCTACATCCCCTGGCTTAGCCCCGCATCCCAATTTCCCTTGGCAATCCTCCTCTTTCCTTCCGACCCTCCCCACCCTCTGAGGTGCCCTGAATTGACCCTTCCCCCCCGGCTCCTTCATCCTTCTCCTCCTGCTCCGTTATAGAAAGCCCCTCCATGGCTCCCTTCTTCCCATGGCCCCCTCCCCCCCCCCCCCCCCCCCCCCCCCCCCCCCCTCCTTCCCTTTCCCCCCCCCCCCCCACCCTCCCACTGACAGCCCTTTGCAGCCCCCATTAGTAACCCTTTTAGCCTCCTGTCACCCTTTCCTCCAGATTCTCCTTTTTCCTTTGGCTCTTTCCTCCTCCCCCTCCCCTCCGATGAGGGGAGGGAATGCTCTGACCTCTGTCTGCCCTCTGACCTTAATCCCTCCCTGAATTTGCCCCGATCATAATCGAGGGCAAGTTCATATTTCGCGGAACCCGGGTCTTTTCAGAAAAGATGGATTTTAGCCCGAATCTCGATAGCCCACACTAAGGGGCCTTTCCTTGTGCAAGCCTCGACATGGATTGTGACAGAATCGGGCCCAGTATGAACTTCACGTGGAAGAATTGGTTTCAAAACTGGTTAAAAGGTAATGTGAATGGGCCCGAAGTCTGTATGGTTAGAATCTTAAAGTAAGTTCCATTGCCATCTTGTCATCCACCTTGAGTCAAGGCTATACCTTAAATGTAAAGTAACAGAGAGCGTTTTGGGATTGGGATGCATATAAAAAAAAAAATTTTTTTTTTTAAAAAAAATAGCCCAACATGATTTGGCCAAGAAATGAGCTACCACTAGTTGCTCTTAGCAAGTTATGAGACACTTTTTGTGTGTCTTCATTGCATGGACTGAGTCTTCCCCTTTAAAGCTACGAGACACATTTTTTGAATTCCCTGCATAGGAGACAAAGTCCCACATGCTGTGTGATGGTTCAAAAACTTTTATTTCTTAAAAAGCCTAACGTGTTTTGGCCTTATCACCAACTGGTTTTCTTCAGGAGCTATTATAAAATAAATAAAAGTGCATTCATTAAAGTTGTGGTATTAGGAAAACACATAAACCTTCTCTAAAACACAATTTTTTAAAGATAAAATAGAATATATTGTCTATATACATATCTATTACCAGAAATTTCCAGAATTGCAGTCTGCATTCTCAATCAAAGCGGACTCTCTACTAGAAAAGGTGATAATGTTAGGAAAGGTGGAGGGAAGTAGAAAGAGAGGAAGACTGCATGCTAGATGGCTGGACCCAAGAAAGACACAGGCATGAAGCTACAGGATCTAAGTACAGCAATGGAGGACAGGGAGTCTTGGAGGTGTTTCATCCACAGGGATGTTGTGGGTTCGGAACAACTTGAAGGCAGTTAACAACAAGATCAGTGGGTCAGCAGGATTTTTGTTTCTGTCTTTCTTGCATCATATTCCATGGAATGTTTACAGTTTCTTTTGCTTTTAAGGATATTAACTGAGCAATCTACAGAGGAAATAAATCGCCTAAGGAATCTTAGGGCTGTGGATATCTAAATCTGGTGTCTCCCTTATCTGTGCACCCAGTTGCTGCCATCATCCTCAGAAGTCCTTCTCTGGTGGCTTCTGTCTTTTGAGGTCAACCATTGTTTCTGAAGGTCAGACACATTCTGGGATGCAAATGAAACTCTTGCATCACTCCCTACTGTACTTATTCAGGTAAGTAGTCCAAAACTGGGGGATAGGCAAAGGAAACATTAAAGGGAAAGACCAGTCCATGCAGTGAAGATGGCACAGGGCAGAAGAGCACACTGTTTTTCTCCCCAAGGACTGTGTATTATCTGGTATTAGCTGCAGAGTTGGAGCTGTATATGCATGTGCAAATATATACAGATATTTGGATTCATGTGCACACACATCACCTCTTCCTTTTCCCAAGACATCTCAATTCATAGGGATGGAGATGCATAAATTTCCTGCCTGCTGAAACCTCAAGTTCTCTTCATAAACATGTAGGCTAAAGATCTCTCCCATCCCATTGGGATCTCTGCTGAAGAAAAACCTGTCTCAGAATCTAGGAAAGAGTACCCCCCTTCTAAAGGGAAAAAAAAACACCTGTCGGAATTGTACTGGTTTTAATAATTTTAATAATAATGTCTTGAGACTCAATATTTGAGAAAAGGCAGGACAAAAGTAGAGGCGGAGAGGGAGGAGGAGGAAAAGATGTGATGAGCAAATGTTTGCCACAATTAAAACTGTGGAGTTTGCCACTTGCATCCATTCCTTGGGAAATCAAATCTGGCTACAATGACACATGCCATGATTACATCCCGGTTGGATTACTGTAATACACGCTAGATGAGGCTGCCTTTGGCAAGTTTCTTCAGAGGGGATTGGCTATTGTCATCCTCTGAGACTGAGAGAGTATGACTTGCCCAAGGTCACCCAGTGGTTTTCCATGGCTAAGAGGGATTTGAACCCTGTTCTCCCAGTGTCCTAGTCCAACTGTCAAACCATTATACCATCCTGGCCCATACGCCATACAATGCAAGTGTCTAAAGATTTATGAGGGCAAGACAATAAGACCTCTCAA
>NC_056522.1:22818005-22872265 GCF_019175285.1 Sceloporus undulatus | reverse complement strand
ATATATATATATATATATATATATATATATATATATATATATATATATAGGAGAACACCTTCCAAATATAAGAAACAATAACACAGGTGCTCACTTAGTCATTTTTTGAAATACCTCCATACTGCAACAGACCACAGATTTCAGGCTATAAAAAAAAGTAAATTATACTGATGAGAAGATTTTATTAAAGAATGAAGTAGAGTGGATTTTAAATTAAAATCTTTTGGTTCCTGGAGGACTAAATGAAGAGCTTGATCTCCTCCCACTCTTTGTAAGAACTTTTCCCAGCTCTGCTGCATCAATAAGTCCTTGAAAGCTACCTCACTCCTCCTTTTTCTTTTTTCCTCCCATTTTTTTGACCATCTGCTAACCCCCCCCCCCCCCAAACAAACCACCTTGAGTTCATATATTGCTTTTCTGCCCAGTAAATGAAATGAGATTCTCAGCTTCAGAAATTTCTGCAATTAGATTTTATATGTACAGGCTTTTAAGCAATGCAAATGGATTACGATGATATATGTTATGATCTATTATGCATGTCTTATATAATTATGTGTTGTCCTTTTAAAGTTTACAATTATATTTATATTTTTATGTAGTCCATGAAGGCTATAGAAATATATATATAGGATGAAATGCCTTGGGCTTCTTCTAAAATAAAAATGCTATCTATCAAGCATTTTGAGATGTGCCTTCAGTTTTTGGCTGCTGTCTGGAGCTGGTTACAGGGATCATATAATTTCCTTGTGGAAACTACAATACTGGCTACTGATCTGTCTCCAAGCAGAATTCAAAGTGTTACGACATGGTTTGAATCTGGACTTTGACAGTATTTCCCTTTGTGAGCCAGCCTGACTTTTGAGATCTTTAGGGGATGAATTTCTCTCAGTATCCTTACTGTCACAAGCACATTTGGTGAGAACACAGGACAGAGCCTTCTCAGTGGCTACTCCTACCTTCAGGAACTCCTTTCCATGGGACACAGGGTTACTCCCTTCCCTGCTGTCTTTCTTCTGGCAGGCAAAGACCTATTTATTTAGTCAGACCTTTGATTTTAATTACAGTGAACCCTTTTGGTTTGGCTTTGGTATAGTACCCTCCCCTGTAAATATCAAAATCCTTGGATGCTTTAGTCCCATTAAATACAACGGTATAGTAAAATGGGCCTAGTCCCATTAAATACAATGGTATAGTACAACGGTGTCCCTTATATAAAATAAAAAAGAGTTGCTTTTTGGAATTCATGTATTTTAAATATATTTTCAAATTGTAGATGACGGAATCCATGGATAAAGAATCCACAGATACAGAGGGCCAACTGTATACGGAAGAACAGTGTGGAAAGTGGTGTGATGTGTTTTCACCTTGTATGTTTTTAATTATTGTATATACTAATGTATACGGAGTATGGAGCCTTGGTGGTGCAGTGTTTAAATGCTGGTACTTCAGCCACAATGTTGTAAGTTTGATCCTAGAGGTGGGCTCCAAGGTCCACTTAGCCTTCCATCCTTTTGTAGGTTAGTCAAATGAATATCCAGCTTGTTGGGGGCAATTGGCTCACACATTGTAAACCGCTTAGGGAGTGCTAGTTGATTGATAAGTAGTATAGAAATGTACTTTCTATTGCTATCATGTATAAGTCTAGAAATTTTAGTCCAAAAATTCACCCAAAAAACCTGAGTCGACATGTCCACGGGACAATGTAAGTACTGTATTTTAACTCTTATTTAAAAAGGAGACATAGAAAAAGGAAAGAAGGAAAGGCAAGAGTATAATCTGTCCTGGAAGCACTGACCCCCCTCTACTCCCTCATCCATCCAGCCTCTAGAGTGAGCACAAATAATTATGATTGCTGAAATTTTGTTAATTCTTTGGCATTGTTTTTCTTGGCTTCATCCTTTAGATCCATGCCCCTAAGTTTTACTCTTAATGTATCCATGAGTCATATCAAAATCCATAATTTTGTCCTGAAAACCTATCCTCAATTTATCAATGAGGTCAACTTATAGTCAAGTATATATGGTATGTTTTACATGTGTTTAAAACTATTTGTAACTATTTGCTTTTAATCGCATTGTTGTTTAATTGTCTTTTAAACTTTTGTAATGTAGTATTTTAGCTAATTTATATTTTTAAATCATTGAAAGCTGCCTTGGCTCCCATGGTGGGAGAAAGGTGGGATATACATTGTAATTAAAAATAAATAAATAAATACAGTGGTGTCTCAACATTCACTGGGGTTAGGGATGAAGGAACTCCGTAGATGTGGCAAAACCACAAATAATAATAAAAAAACAGTGTTTTTACCTAAGAGAGCACCTCTCTAGGAATCTCCACATTCTCCAGTGCAACTTTATGGTCAATATCTGCCAGAAATTGATCACAGAATCATGCTGGAGGACCTACAAATGCCTAGAAAAGTGTTTTCTCTAGGACTTTCTAGGTTCTCCAGCACAACTCTTTGTCATCTTCTGGCAGAGTTCCACTGGAGGACCTAGGGATACCTAGAGAGAACATAGAAATCAAAACCGGAAATAATCAAATCTGCAAAAGTCAAAGTTGCAAATGTGGAAGGCCAACTGTAAATTGTATTCATTATGCAGGAAATATATATATATATATGTGTGTGTGTGTGTGTGTGTGTGTGTGCGTGTAGCAAATTTGGCAATTGTTATCTTTCTATCACAAGTAATGTTGTTGCTCTCTTGCTAACTCAAGAAGTAATGTTTTACAGGTACATTTCTAACTTCTAATTTGTTATCGCTGAACTTTGATATATAAAGTCTGGAGTCTAATCTAAACTGGGAGACTGGGATGATAGAAAGTCATATTAACTTCAGACCATACAATTAGAAAAAATTGAGAAAAAGAGTGGGTTGAAGTACCTGCTATCAAGGCGTTCTCATTTTGCATCTTAATTAATCTTATCTTTCTTTTTCTTTTTTAAAAAAAAACCCTCTCTCTGGGGCCTGCATATAGAAGGATTAAAGGGGAAATTGTAATAAGTGAACCAGTTATGGAAACAGCAGGTTAAAAAGTAATTACACTGGGAAGTGGCATGCTTACACAAAACAAGAGTTGGATGTTTGATCCCGATTACAAGCTTAAGTATGCAGAGAAGATAAAAGAGTTCAGACTTAATCTTAGCTTTGTATACTCAAACAAAAGTTCCATAACATAATAAGGTCCTTAGTTTCCACCCACTGTTTGGCTTGAGCCAAAAATATGTTTTGCCCAGTGTATGAGAGTGCAGGGTGGAGTCATGGCTTGTGACATTCCTGTGACATGTGTTCCTCCAGCTTTTCCAATTTTCTGGAAAGGGTCCCTATTGTCTGATTTTTCTCTCCATTGAAAATCAACACCCTTCCTTTGTTTGAAGAGATGATGAGTGGAAGGGGAGGGCAAAATGAAAGCATTGGGACCCACCTAAGAATTCTGCTCCTCCAATGAAATTTTCTTCCTGTTCCCAAATTTATAGCATGGCACTAACTCTAAGAAGAGTGCTGAGGATGGCCAAGAAGACAAACAAATGGTTCTAGAATGGATCAAGCTCAAACTAAGCCAGGATGACTAAACTGAGGGTGTTATATTTTGGCCATATCATGAGGAAAAATGAAAAATGAAAAGGCAACGATGTTAGGAAAGGTGGAAGGCAACAGAAAGGGAGGAAGGTCACATGCCACTAGAACAAACAATATGTCGATAGACTGCAACTCCCAACATGTCTCACAATGGCCTATGCTGCGTATGGCTGCTCTGACTTGTAGTCCAAATGCACCTAGAGGGCAACATATTCTCACTCCTCCTCTAAAATTTGTGTGATAGGGAGAAAGCCACCTTTTTTCCTTCTTTTTTCTCTTGTAAAAGGTACAGACGTTCTGCGAAGAAATAAAAGCAGGAACACTGTGAAGAGTTCTTAAAGGCGGATCTGCTTCAAATGTCACTCACGTTTTAAGTTTTTTTTTTTTTGAATCTTCTTACTAATGCCCAGCTCCAACACAACAGGTTTGAGGAGACTGCTCTAAAGCAATAATTCTTAAAGTGTCTGATGCAGGGAACTGGAAAGATGGGGGATTTCCCCCCAGTGTGCCAGAGACCAGTCCCCCTGTTTGTGCCCATTGACTACAATCTTTGCTTCTTTTCTCATGGAAACTACAGCAGACCAGCAGCTAAGATCTCACAGATTGGCTCTAAACGCTCCAGGAACCCATGATGATACAGTCTCAGTGGTTCTCCCAACAGCATCCTTGAGCCAACTCAGAACTCATTTATGAAGAGAATATTTGTACAGAAGATTTTCTTCACCATATGGTCTAAATTACATATGATAATGGAGATCCTTACAGTGATCTCTCACCCCAAAATTATAAGTAGGGGGGGGATGTAAATACACTCATCACTCCACATTTGCTGAGGTTAGAGGCACAGGACCCCCGTGAATGCAGAAAAATGCAAATAACAAAACACTTGTTTTTACCTGAGAGAACACCTATCTAGGAATCTCTAGGTCCTACATGCAACTCTGTGGTCAACATCTGCTAGACCTTGACCACAGAATTGAGCTGGAGGAGCTACAAGGCCTAGCAGAGTGTTCTCTTCTAGGAACTCTAGACCTTCAGTGCGACTTTTGGTAAAGTGACCACAGCGTTGCATTGGAGCCTAGATATTCCTAGAGAGAACATATAAATAAATCCATGAATAATCAAATACCCAAAATCAAAGTCGTAAATATGGAAGGACGATGTGCAAATGGGTCTGATTGATATCACATTGACTGAGTGGAGGGAGGAAAGGACTAAACACGTTCATGGGCCTTCAAATAATTTCTTAGGGCGACCGTAATGTGAAGGAGGGTTTCTGGGCAAGAGTTGTTCAAAGGGGGGTTACCATTGCCTCTGAGCTGAGAGTGTGTGACTTGCCTAAGGTCACTCATTGGATTTCCATGGCTGAGTGGGGATTGGACTCTATTCTCCCAGGATCCTAGGCCAACACCCAACCAAACATCACACTAGCTAACACAGGCCTCCCATCTACACTTGTTGTATGGGGTAGTTTTTTTAGTTGGAATAGGTGCTGACAGAAACCATGGAGTAACTCAGCACCATGGACCCAATGTGCAACAGGCACTGATGGGCATTGAGGCAATCCTGATGGCCATCCACGCACGGCTAGGAGGTGCCAGAATGCAACAGGAATGCCTATGTGGATTCTCAGTCTTGCTGCTATTTAATTGGCCTTTTTGTAATCCTAAAATCATAGAGTTGGAGGAAACCCCAAGGACCATCCATCTAACCCCGTTCTGCCATGCAGGAAAACACAATCCAAGCCTTCCCTGAGACAGATGGCCTCCAGCCTCGTCTCAAGACCTCCAAAAAGGAGACACACACACTCTCCAAGGCAGCAGCATATTCCACTGTCAAACAGCTCTTACTGCAGGAACTGCCTCCAATGTTGAGCTAGAACTCTTTTCCTGAACTTGCATCCAGTTGCTGTATCCTGTTCTCTGGAGCAGCAGAAAACAAGCTTGCTCCCTCCTCAATATGACATCCCTTCAAATATTAAACAGGGCTGTCATATCACCTCTTAATCGTCTCTTCTCGGCTAAACATCCCCAGCTCCCTAAGAAGCTTCAAGGGCTTCATGGTTTCAAGACCCTTCACTATTTTAGTCGTTGTCCTTTGGACACCGTCCAGCTTCTCACATCCTTTTTGGCATTGTGGGGCCCAGAACCTGACACAGGATTATTCCAGGTGAAGCCTGACCAAAGCAGAATAGACTGGAATACAGTCGGCCCTCCTTATCCATGGATTTTTTATCCACAGATTTAAACAGCAAACCTTGATTTCATTTATATAAACAGACACAATTTTTGCTAGCCATTTTATTCAGGGGGCTTGAGCATCCATGGCTTTGTTATCTGCAGGGGATCCTGGAACCAACCCCAGTGGATAATAAGGGCGCACTGTACTACATTTGCCTCAATCTAGATACTACACTCCGTTGATCAACAAAGATGCATGGCTTTCTTAGCTGAAGCATCACACGGACAGTCTAACCAAGACTCTAGGTCCCTTTCACAAGAAATTCCTAAGCAACCAGTCAGCTGCCGAGAATTAAACGATGAGTTTTACTATTGAAATCAAAGGGGTCTTCACGTTTTCTGAACTTTTGACTGCCAATAAGTCTTTGGGGGTGAGGGTTTTGACTCAACCACACAATTGGACTTGAAATACGCAAACTAACTCTTGGCAGTGCTGCTTTGCAAAATTATACACAATAGTCAAGAATTCTGGAAGTCCAAACCATCTGTCCCAAGTGGGGAAATCTCTCCAAAATAAAGGAGATATTTGGGCAAAGGAGAAGGAGAAAGAGGATTCAGACTGCCAATGTAGTGTTGGACTAGGAAGTTGGGAGGCAAGGGATCAAATCTTGCCTTGGCCATGAAACCCAGTGGGTGACCCGGGCAAGGCACACCCTCTCATCTCCAGATAATAACCATGGCAAAGACCCCCCCTCCCCCAAGAAAGATGCCAAGGAAGCCCCCTGATAAGGTGAAACGACTTCAAGGCACTTGGTCCTAAAATTGATGGAACCACAATAGAGGCGCAAAGAGGCCCCTGGCCATGGGCCGAATGCGAGGAGGGGTGAACAACCTCTGCCTGACATCTGAAGTGCCTTCATCCATTTCAACTTACAGATCAGCCCCAGCGGCTCTGGTCGGCCAGAATCCCTCTTTGGGAACTGAGCTGACAATGGGAAATGCCCTCACAGCAGCAATTCCATTTCAAGCCCAAGCTATGCCACACTGAAGAATCAATGCAGCCTGACACCGCTTTAACTGCCACGGCTCCATCCTATGGAAATCCTGGGATGCCCCAGTTTGCTGTGGCACCAAAGCCATCTCACAAAAACTACACATCTCAGGCTTTCTGTAGCGCTGAGCCACAGTGCTTGAAGCAGCGTCAAACGCATTCACTTCCACAGGGTAGATACAGCCCACGTTCCAGTGTAGGTTTAACTTTGGGTGCGTCTGCACTATAGAAATAATACAGCTTGACCGTGCCATGGCTTTCATAGAAATCCTGTGTATGTGCAGTAGTTTGCTGGTGACCAAGAACTTCTAAGAGAGAAGGCTAAAATATCAACACAATTTCAAATGCCAGGATTCCATAGGATGGAGTTTCAGCTGATAGAACTGATCTAATAATGGGATGTCGTGCGATGTAGACACAGCGTTAAAGATGCTCTGCTTTAAAATCTGAAGGACGGATGCTTTTGCTAATTCGCAAATCCCGATATGGCAAGGGGCTCCCATCTGTGACCCTTATGGACACAGAGAAAGAGAGTTTCCCATGTTCTCGCCTCAGATCAGCCCCTCCTAACCAACAGCCTGACCCAGGAAGAAAAGCAGACTAGAAATACCATAAACACATAAAAATAAAAATAAGTTGGTGTGTTTTGGGGAATCCATGGAAAGGAGGGAAAACTGATTTTACAATACAAAACAGAGTGTTCTGGTCTTATGCTATTAAGACCAGATATCAACATCGTGGCATAGTGGCCTCATGCAATTGGACTTTAGGAAAGCTCCTCTGCCAAATTCTCTCTTCGGTCTCAAAGGTGCTGCGAGACACTGATTTAACAGAGTAACAAGGCATATATGTTTGAATCAACTATGACAGCACAGCAGAACCCTGAGTATTATGAACTCACAATGGGAGGTCAGCTACATGGCTGAAAAGATTCCAGAATGCGTCCACTTGGGCAGTTGGGCTTTGAGATTGCAGCAGCAGGAGGGCATGGCAGGAGTGGTAAGCTTCAAAAGCTTTCCTTCCTCCAGCCCTCAGGAAGACCAGCAGCCAAGCCAGAACCAAGCCTTCCCTCTACCCCCAGCTCCACCAGGGGCACAGAAGGCCAGCAGAGGCCAGGCAGCAGCAGGAGGGCATGGCAGGAGTGGTAAGCTTGAAAAGCCACTCCCTCCAGCCCTCAGGAAGACCACAGCCAAGCCAGAAAGGAGCCTTCCCTCTGGGGCACAGAAGGCAGAATAGTCCAGGGAGGAGCAGGAGGGTGTAGCAGGAGAGGGAAGCTTGAAAAGCCACCCTGCAGCCCTCAGGAAGACCAGCAGCCACGCCAAAGCAAGCCTTCCCTCTTCCCCCACTCCACCAGGGGTACAGAAGGCAGCAGAGGCCAGACAGCAGCAGGAGGGCATGGCAGAGTGAGAACTTCAAAAGCCATTCCTCCAGCCTCAGGAAGACCAGCAGTGAAACCAGAAGCAACCTTCCTCGTCCCCCAACCCACGAGGGGCACAGAAGAAAGAATCCAGCACAGCAGGAGGGCATGGCAGGAGTGGTAAGCTTGAAAAGCCACTCCCAGCCCTCAGGAAGACCACCAGCCAAGGCAGAAGCAAGCCTTCCCTTTTCTTCCCAACTCCACCAGGGGCAAAGAAAGCAGGAGAGGCCAGGCAGCAGCAGGAGGGCATGTCAGGAGTGGTAAGCTTCAAAAGCCACTCCTCCAGCCCTCAGGAAGACCACAGCCAAGCCAAAGCAAAACCTTCCCTCTTCCCCCAACTCCATCAGGGGCACAGAAGAACAAGAGGAACCAGCAGCAGCAGGAGGGCATGGCAGGAGTGGTACACTTCAAAAGCCACTGCTCCAGCCCTCAGGAAGACCAGGAGCCAAGCCATAAGCAAGCCTTCCTCTTCCCCCAACTCCACAGAGCACAGAAAACAAGAGGCCAGGCAGCAGCAGGAGGGCATGGCAGGAATGGTAAGCTTCAAAAGCCACTCCCCAGCCCTCAGGAAGACCAGCAACCAAGGCAGAAGCAAGCCCTTCCCTCTTTCCCCAACTCCACCAGGGGCACAGAAGGCAGCAAGGCCAGGCAGCAGCAGGAGGGCATGGCAGGAGTGGTAAGCTTCAAAAGCCACTCCTGCACCCTCAGGAAGACCAGCAGCCAAGCCAGAAGCAAGCCTTCCCTCCTCCCGAACTCCACCAGGGGCACAGAAGGCAGCAGAGGCCAGGCACAGCAGGAGGGCATGGCAGAGTGGTACGTTTCAAAAGCCACTCCTATTGCAGCCCTCAGGAAGACCAGCAGCCAAGCCAAAGCAAGCCTTCCCTCTTCCCCCAACTCACCAGGGGCACAGAAGGCAGCAGAGGCCAGGCAGCAGCAGGAGGGCATGGCAGAATGTAAGCTTCAAAAGACCACTCCTGCAAGCCCTCAGGAAGAACCAGCAACCAAGGCAGAAGCAAGCCTTCCCTCTTTCCCCAACTCCACCAGGGGCACAGAAGAACAAGAGGCCAGGCAGCAGCAGGAGGGCATGGCAGGAGTGGTAAAGCTTCAAAAGCAACTCCTGCAGCCCTCAGGAGACCAACAGGCCACAAGAAGCAAGCCTCCACTTCCCCCAACTCCACCAGGGGCAAAGAAAGCAGCAGAGGCCAGTCAGAAGCAAGAAGGCATGGCAGGAGGGGTAAGCTTTAAAGTCCACTCCTCCAGCCCTCAGGAAGACCAGCAGCCAAGCCATAAGCAAGCCTTCCCTCTTCCCCCAACTCCATCAGAGGCACAGAAGACCAAGAGGCCAGGCAGCAGCAGGTGGGCATGGCAGGAGTGGTAAGCTTCAAAAGCCACTCCTCCAGTCCCTCAGGAAGACCAACAGCAAAGCCATAAGCAAGCCTTCCCTCTTCCCCCAACTCCATCAGGGGCACAGAAGAACAAGAGGCCAGGCAGCAGCAGGAGGGCATGGCAGGAGTGGTAAGCTTGAAAAGCCCTCCCCACCCAGGAAGACCAGCAACCAAGACAAAAGCAAACCTCCCTCTTTCCTCAACTCCACCAGGGGCACAGAAGGCACAGAGGCAAGGCAGCAGCAGGACGGCATGGCAGGAGTGGTAAGCTTCAAAAGCCACTCCTCCAGCCCTCACGAAGACCAGCAGCCAAGCCAGAAGCAAGCCTTCCCTCTTCCCGGAACTCCACCAGGGGCAAGAAGGCAGCAGAGGCCAGGCAGCAGCAGGAGGCATGGCAGGAGTGGTACGTTTCAAAGCCACTCCTGCAGCCCTCAGGAAGACCAGCAGCCAAGCCAGAAGCAAGCCCTTCCCTCTCCCCAACTCCACCAGGGGCACAGAAGGCAACAGAGGCCAGGCAGCAGCAGGAGGGCATGGCAGGAATGGTAAGCTTCAAAAGCCACCCTGCAGCCCTCAGGAAGACCAGAGCCAAGCCATAAGCAAGCTCCCTTCCCTCAACTCCATCAGGGCACAGAAGAACAAGAGGCCAGGCAGCAGCAGGAGGGCATGGCAGGAGTGGTACGTTTCAAAAGCCACTCCTGCAGCCCTCAGGAAGACCAGCAGCCAAGCCAAAGCAAGCCTTCCCCCTTCCCCCAAATCAACCAGGGGCACAGAAGGCAGCAGAGGCCAGGCAGCAGCAGGGGGCATGGCAGGAATGGTAAGCTTCAAAAGCCACTCCTCCAGCCCTCAGGAAGACACAGGAGCCAAGCCATAGAAGCAGCCTTCCCTCTTCCCTCAACTCCATCAGGGCACAGAAGAACAAGAGGCCAGGCAAGCAGCAGGAGGCATGGCAGGAATGGTAAGCTTCAAAAGCCACTCCTCAGCCTCAGGAAGACCAGCAACCAAGGCAGAAGCAAGCCTTCCCTCTTTCCCCAACTCCACCAGGGGCACAGAAGGCAGCAGAGGCCAGGCAGCAGCAGGAGGCATGGCAGGATGGTAAGCTTTCAAAAGCCCACTCCTGCAGCCTTCAGGAAGACCAGCAGCCAAGCCAGAAACAAGCCTTCCCACTTCCCCCAACTCCACCAGGGGCAAAGAAAGCAGCAGAGGCCAGTCAAAGCAAAAGGCATGGCAGAGGGGTAAACTTTAAAGCCACCCTCCAGCCCTCAGGAAGACCAGCAGCCAAGCCAGAAGCAGCCTTCCCTCTCTTCCCGGAACTCCACCAGGGGCACAGAAGGCAGCAGAGGCCAGGCAGCAAGCAGGAGGGCATGGCAGGATGGTAAGCTTCAAAAGCCACCCTCCAGCCCTCAGGAAGACCAGGAGCCAAGCCATAAGCAAGCCTTCCCTCTTCCCTCAACTCCATCAGGGCACAGAAGAACAAGAGGCCAGGCAGCAGCAGGAGGGCATGGCAGGAATGGTAAGCTCAAAAGCCATCCTCCAGCCCTCAGGAAGACCCAGAGCCAAGCCATAAGCAAGCCTTCCCTCTTCCCTCAACTCCATCAGGGCACAGAAGAACAAGAGGCCGCAGCAGCAGGAGGGCATGGGCAGGAATGGTAAGCTTCAAAAGCCACTCTCCAGCCCTCAGGAAGACACAGCAACCAAGGCAGAAAGCAAGCCTTCCCTCTTCTCCCAAACTCCACCAGGGGCACAGAAGGCAGCAGAGGCCAGGCAGCAGCAGGATGCAGGGCAGGAATGGTAAGCTTCCAAAAGCACACTCCTCCCCAGCCCTCAGGAAGACCAGGAGCCAAGCCAATAAGCAAGCCTTCCCTCTTCCCTCAACTCCATCAGGGGCACAGAAGAACAAGAGCCAGGCAGCAGCAGGAGGGCATGGCAGGAATGGTAAGCTTGAAAAGCCACCTCCATCCACCCAGGAAGACCAGCAACCAAGGCAGAAGCAAGCCTTCCCTCTTTCCCCAACTCCACCAGGGGCACAAGAAGGCAGCAGAGGCCAGGCAGCACCAGGAGGGCATGGCAAGGAGTGGTAAGCTTCAAAAGCCATTCCTCCAGCCCTCAGGAAAACCAGCAAGCGAAAACCAGAAGCAAGCCTTCCCTCTTCCCCCAACTCCACCAGGGGCACAGAAGAACAAGAGGCCAGGCAGCACAGGAGACATGGCAGGAGTGGTAAGCTTGAAAAGCCACTTCCCAGCCTTCAGGAAGACCAGCAGCCAAGCCAGAAGCAAGCCTTCCCTCTTTCCGCAACTCCACCAGGGCAAAGAAAGCAGCAGAGGCCAGTCAGAAGCAAGAAGGCATGGCCAGGAGGGGTAAGCTTTAAAGGCCACTCCTCCAGCCCTTAGGAAAACCAGCAGCCAAGCCAGAAGCAAGCCTCTCCCACTTCCCTAACCCACCAGGGGCAACAGAAAGCAGCAGAGGCCAGGCAGAAGCAAGATGGCATGGCGGCGTGGTAACTTTAAAAAGCCACTCCTCCAGCCCTTAGGAAAACCAGAAGCCAAGCACAAACAAACCCTTCCCCCTTCTCCCAACTCCACCAGGCACAAGAAGGCAGCAGAGCCAGGCAGCAGCAGGAGGACTTTGCAGGAGTGGAGAAACTTTAAAAAGCCAACTCCCCGCCCTCAGGAAGACCAGCAGCCCAAGCCAAAGCAAACCCTTCCCTCTTCCCGGAACTCCACCAGGGGCACAGAAGGCAGCAGAGGCCAGACAGCAGCAAGGAGGGCTGGCAGGAGTGGTAAACTTCAAAAGCCACTCCTCCAGCCCTCAGGAAGACCAGCAGCCAAGGCAGCAGCAAGCCTTCCCACTTCCCCTAACTCCACCAGGGGCAAAGAAAGCAGCAGAGGCCAGGCAGAAGCAGAAGGCATGGCCAGGCGTGGTAAGCTTTAAAAGCCACTCCTGCAGCCCTTAGGAAAACCAGAAGCCCAGCCAAAGCAAACTTTCCTCTTCCCCCCATCTTCCCCCAACTCTACAGGGGCACAGAGGCACAGAGGCAGGCACAGCGGAGGACGTTGCAGGAGTGGTAACTTTAAAAGCCACTCCTCCAGCCCTCAGGAAGACCAGCAACCAAGCAGAAGCAAGCCTTCTTCCTTCCCCAACTCCACCATGGGCACAGAAGCAGCAGCAGAGGCAGGGAGCAGCAGGACGGGGTGGCAGGAGAAGGATGCATCATGCCTTTCCAGCGTGCCACTCGGACGTTGGGTGTGGACATTTCCCCATTTGGGCAGGAAACTCCCATCGGTTGTCCACCCAGGTTTAAAATGTCCCATCCAGGTCCGAGCTTCCTGTGACCGGGTTACAACGTGACGCAGGATGGCAGCTCATGCACTAATGGGAAAGACGGGGGACCACTAGCACCCACCCCCAGGTCTGGACTGAAACTCTGGGGTCAAACTACTCAAGTCCACCAGGTGCTCTTTGAGCGCTGGCTGGATTCAAACCCCCAGCGTAACCAAAGAAGGAAGGAAAACAAGAGAAGGAAGGAGTGGACAGACAGAAGGAAGAGAGCAAACTATATCATCACCAGTCAGCCCCTGCCCACCACAGGCCCCTTCCATCCTGCCAACTGACGGGGTCAGTTGGGCGCGGCGCCCCCACAACTGACCAGCAGTGGCAGGATGGAAGGGCATGGGGGAAGCAGGGACTGCTGGGAGATATGTTGCTCTCTCCATTTCCTTCCGTCTCCTTCCACCCCTTCCTCCTCTTTCCTCTTTCGCTTTCCTCTCCCTCTTCCTCCCTCTCCCCTTCCTTTCCTCTCCCTCCTTTCCCCTTTTCCTCTTACTCTCCTCTTTACCTCTCCCTCCTTACCCTCTCCCTCTTGTCCTTCCCTTCAGCTCCTTCCCCCTATTCTTCTCTCTTTCTTCGCCTTTTCTCTCCTTCTCCTTCCCTTCTTCTTTCCTTTCCTAACTCCCTTCCCTCCTTCCTTTCCTCCTTTTAGTCCCTCTCTCTCCTTTCTTTTCTGCCGTCTTTACTCCTTTCCTTCCCCCTTCCCTTCCGTCCTTTCCTTCATTCCTGCCTTCCTTCCTTTCCTCTTCCTTCCGTCTGCTTTCCTCCGTCTTTATTTCTTGTTTCCTCCCACCCTTTCCTCCTCTTCATTCTTTCCTCCCTGCCCTTCCCTTTCTTTCTACCTCCTTCCCTCTTTCCTTCTTTTCTTTTCACTTCCTCCCTTCTGCTCCCGCCATCGTTCCTCCCACAACGTCCTTTTGTTTCTCCTTCCTTCTTCCTCCTTCCTTCCTTCCTTCCTTCCTTCCTTCCATCCTTCCGTGTTCCGTTCCCACCTCCCTCCCTTCCTTCCCTTCCCCCCACTTCTTGCTTCCTTCACTCCCTCTTTTCCATTAGTGCCTCCTCCCTCTTTCCCTCTCTCTCTCCCGCCCTTCCTTGCTTCTTTCATTCCTTCCGTCCCTCTTTGTTTTCCGCTTTTTTGTCCCCGTCCCTCCCTCCCGCCCGCCCTCCACCCTCCCTCCCGCCTCCCGTCCCTCCCCTTCTTTCTTTCCTTCAAATCAACTTTCCCCACTTTTTCTCCTCCCAATCACTTCCCCAGATTCCTGAGCTTCCTGCCGGCCTGTCAAACATTGTCCGCCTCACTACTTTATTCCTCCGTCTCCCTCCCTTCGTTTCCTCCTTTCTTTCTTTCTTTTTCTTTTTCGTTCTTTTCTTTCGTTCATTGCCTTCCTTCTTCGTTATTTCCTCCTTACTTCCCTTTCATTCCTTTTCATTCCGTCCTTGTTCCCCGTTCCGATTTAAAGATTCCGTTCCTTGTTTTTTCCGTCCTTCTCCTTTAATTGTTTCTTACTCCGTTTTTCTTTCTTTCTTTCTTTCAATTCCCTTCCATCTGGTCTCCGTTGTTCCTTCCTTCCTACCGTTTTTTTTCTTTCCCTTCCCTTCTTACATACTCACTTTTTTCTTCCTTCGTCCTTCAATTCCTCCTTCGCCCCTCCTTCCATACCCTGCTTCCCCCTTACCGCGTTCCTTCACTCCTACCTCCCCCTTCCCCTCTTCCTTCCTTTTCTTCGCCTTCCCACTCGTTCCTTGGGTCCCTTCGTTCTTACCCATTTCCCCCTCTCGCCTCCCTCCCGTTCCCATAAAGAGAGGAGAGGATCCCTATAATCCAGAAGGCAGCAGATCCATGCAGTCAGCAGGTGGGAGATGGCAGGAGAGTCCTTAATTTTTTAAAAGAGCCACTCCTCCAGCCCCTCGGAAGGACCAGCAGCCAAGCCAGAAGCAAAGCCTGCCCCCCTCTTCCCCCAACTCAAACCATGGGGAACGAAGGCATCAGAGGACTGGCTCAGCAGGAGGTGTTTTTGCATTAGTTGTAAGCTTTAAAAGCCACTCCTCCAGGCCCTCATGTAAGACCAAACAGCAAGCCAGAAGCAAGCCTTCCCCAGCTTCCCCCCCAAACTCAACCAGAGGGAACAGAAGGCAGCAGAGGCCTGGCAAGCAGCAGGAGGACCGTTGCAGGAGTGGTAACTTTAAAAAAGCCACGCTCCACCCTCAGAAGACCAGGAAGCCAAGCCAGTAGCAAAGTCGTTTCTCTCTCCATCACTCCCACCGGGGCACAGAAGAACAAGAGGCCATCCAGCAGCAGGAGGCATGCATGAGACAGATGCCAATCATGCCTTTCCAAAGCTGCCACTCGGAACCGTGGGTGTGGACATTTCCCCATTTGGGCAGGATATCCCATCGTTCCACCCAGTCTTTAAAATGTCCCCATCAGGTCGAGCTGCCTGGCCGGTTCAAGGGACGGGATTCAGCTATGCACTAAATGGGGAAAACGACGGTACCACGAGCACCCAACCCCGTGTCTGGACTGAACTCTGTTGTTCAACTCTCAGAAGTCAGCCAGGTCTTTGAGCGCTGGCGTGGATTCAAACCCCCGCGTAAGCCAAAAAAGAAGTCACAAGAGGAGGAAGGAAGTGGAGGAAGGAAGGAAGAGAGAACTATATCTCCCAGCAGGCCCCCTTCGCACCAATGCCCCTTAAACCATCCTGCAACTGCGTCAGTTGCTGGCGAGCCAACTGACCAGCAAGGTGGCAGTAGTAAGGGCATGGTGGGCAGGGGCTGCTGGGAGATTATAAGTCTCCCTCTTCTTCACTTCTGCCTTCCCACCCCTTCCTCCTCTTCCCTCCTCCCTCTTTCCCTCTCCCGCTTTCCTTTCTCTTCCTTTTCACTCTTCCCTCCTCTCCTCTCCCTCTTTCCCTCTCACCTCTTTCCTTCCTTCACTCCGTCCCCCTCTCCTCTTTTTCCTCCTTTTCTTTCTCTCCTTCCGCCTTCCTTCCTTCTTTCCTTTCTACCGCCCTCCATCCCTCCTTCCTTTCCTCTTTTAGGCCCTCTCTCTCTCCTTCTCTTTCTCCTTCTTTACTCCCTTTCTTCCCACTTCCTTCCCATCGCTTCCTTCCTTCCTTCCTCCTTCCTTCGCGACGCTTACTTCCTACTTCCTTCCCTTCCTTGCGTTCCCTTACTTCTTTTTTTTGTTTGTTTTCCTCCTAACCCTTTCCCCTCTCCGTCTTTGTCCTCCCTCCCTGTCCCTTCCTTTCTACACCTCCTTGCCTTCTTTTCTTTTTTCTACTTTTCTAACTGCCTCTCCCTTTCTGGCTCCTTCATCTGTCCCTCCTCACTTCCTTGTGTTTCTCCTTCCTTCCGGCCTTTTGCTCCCCCTCCTCCCCCCTTATCTTATCTTCCTGCTTTGCTTCCTTCACTACTCCACTCCCATCTTTCCCTTATTAAACAACCTCTCTCCCGTCCACTCGTTACACTTTCTTATCTTTTGTTACATTTCCTTACCACCTCGTTCTGTTTATTCCTTCCTTCCTTCCTTTCCCTTCCTCACCGCCCGCCCTCCACCTTCTCCTTCTTTTACTTCCAGCACTTCCCCCACGTCCTCCCTCCCTTCTCTGTTCCTTTCTTTCTTTCAATGCCTTCCTCCTTCCTTCCTTCCTTACGTTAAAAGTTTGTTCCCTTTTCTTCCTTCCTTCCTCCTCATTTTAATCAATTCCACCTTTCCCTTTCCATTTTCCATTGGTCTTCTTTCTTTTTGTCTTTCTTTCCACTCTGCCCTTCCGTCCTTCCTTTCTTACCCTATCCTTCCTCCTTCCTTCCCCCTCCTTCCTTCCCTCCTTCCTTCCTCTCTTCCCCCATACCCTTCCTTCCCTTCTTCCCTTTCCCCTCCTCCATTCCCTTCTTCCCCTTTTCTTCCCTTCCCCTTTCCCTCCCCTCTTCCCATGAGAAGAGAGGACTCCCAATTATCCAGAACTAGACTCTGGGAGACAGAGGCGATGGATGATGATGGTCCTCTGCTGGTGCCTTATTATTATTATTATTATTTATTATTATTCTTATTATTATTATTAAACTTACCTTTATTTATGAAGCGCTGTAAATTTACACATCGCTGTACATGCCATCTTTTTATTAGACGGTTCCCTGCCCTCAGGCTTACAATCTGAACTTGGCATGACCCTTCTGCGCTGCTGCCATACCCTCCTCTTTGTGTCAAGGAGGCAGCTCCAGTTCAGGGGGAAACCTCTTTTTTCCCTTCCTTCCTTCCTTCCTTCCTTCCTTCCATCCTTCCTCTTCCGCCTGCCTGCCTGCTCTGCCATCTGCAGCAGAAATGGAAGGAGATGATGAAACCAGCTCCCTATTGATGAGCCCAGCACGCAGGCCAAAGAGAACAAAGCCAGCAGCAGAGAAGTCCAAAAAGGCTGGCGAAAGACATTTCTAGTATGGTTATTTTATATATAAAAAATATTATGTTAAAATAGTAATTTGTGTGTTCACATGCACTTTGTTGTGTTTTTTTTCAGACCTTCTGACTTCCCAATTTCTCAGCTCTTTTAATAATGTAACAGTTTCTCTTTCCTTCTCCTTCATCCTCAGCTTCCTTCCATTGCGACTCTCCAATTATCCCAGTAAATCCTTTCCCTTCCCACTGTCTTTAATTATCTGTATTCCTGCACGGCCAAAAGAGGGTGGGCTATTCACCCTTGGTAGTAACGTTCAGTCTAGGGTCCTATGTATTTCTGCTCACCGAGAGCCGGCCTTATGGCCCTTAGGAGTAATTTCAGCTCTAGGTCCTATGTATTCCTGCACGGCCTAGAGGGTCAGCCTATATCCCTTGTAGTAATTCAGGTCCTAGGATCCATGTTATACCTGCACAGCTGAAGAGGCTCGCCTATATGGCCAACTTAGTCAGTAACTTCCAGCTCTCGGATCCTATGTATTCCTGACACGGCCAAAGAGGCTAGGCCTATATGGCTCTTAAAGTAAACTTCTAGCTCTCGGATCCTGTGTATTCCTACACGCCAAAGAAGGATGGCCTATATAACCCTTAGTATACTTCCAGCTCTTAGATCCTATGTATTCCGCATGGCCGGAAGAGGTTGGCCTATATGACCCTTAGTAGTAACTTCCAGCTCTCAGATAGCTTTCGTCATCGCTTTCCCCCATGCGGCGCTTGTATAGGCTTATCCCTGGTTTTCCACTCCACCAAATACATCCAAAGGAAAGCCTGGAAAAGCTCATGCTGCCAACTGCTTTCTTTCAGTCCAGTCTCAAACGGTTGCCACAAGATCTTCATCCATATGACTCACAGGGGTAGTAACATTCAAACCAATCACCAACCAGTGATGCAGAGTTTTATCCCAGGTCTGTTCAGGTCCGTTGCATCATTATTCACACTAATGATGATGTGGAGCATTAGAAAAAAACTCAGAGGGAAACCCAATATTGATTATCTGCATAAAGTGAGGTTTTTTAGTCCCCCAGCCCAACTTAATCTCAGTGTGTTCAGGATGCGAGTGAAAGATGGAGATTCAACTCAGATTCCTCCTGGATTATTTTCACAGTGTGAAACCCCGCGAGTTTTTTAAAAGATCCGCCATCATCGGTTGTTGGTGAATAATCTTTTTTTCTAACAGCCGCCTTGTTAACCAGAGGTTGGATGGCCATCAGTCGGGAGTGCTTTGTTCCTGTCTTCCTCGCACGGCAGGGGGTTGGACTAGATGCAATAATGGCCCTTGAGGTCTCTTCCGCGCTCTATGCTTTCTATGAGATTTGTTCAGAAAAGGTTTTGCCATGGCCCTCCGCCCTCCCTGAGGCTGAGAGAGTGTGACTTGTCCAAAGTCACCCATTGAATCCAAGTCCAAGGGGGGAACTGAACCCTGGACTGCCAGAGTCATAGGCCAACACTCAAACCACTCTGGCACTCAAAACAGCATGTAGAGAAAGCAGGGCTGACTTCCCACTCTGCCGGCGTGCTTGCCTTCAACTGCTGGGACTGGCATCGAAGTATTGGATGGTGCGGCTCAGCTTGCAAGACTTAGGTTTACTTCCCCTGGGACCAGGCACAACCGGAGAGTTCAGAAATAGTGGTTTCTACAACCACACATGCATACCGAAATAATTATTTCATTTATGTGTCACCTTGTTTGTTATTGTTGTTGTGTGTGCCCTTCCAAAGTGTTTCTCTGACTTATGGCAACCTCTAAGGCAAAGGTATCATGGGTTTCTCCTTGGCAAGATTTGTTCAGACTGGTGTTGGCACGGCCATCCTTGAGGCTGAGAGGAACCCAGTGGGTTTCCATGGCCAAGCTGGATTTGAATTCTGGCCACCAGCATCCTAGTCCAACCCTGAAACCACCCCACACCTTAAATAATTATTTATTAATGTGTCTCCTAGTAAGTAAGTAAATGTTTTATGTGGTAATAGGCCAGTATCGATAGCTGATTAACAATACGATTACTAACATCTGAACATTTAAAAAACAAAAAACTCAACAAGTACAACAGGCAAAATTACCTGTTAAATCATAAAAAGAGGCAATTCCAAATTAGTATCTAGCTGACAGAGGTGAGGCCTTACTAACCTAAAGGACCGCACTTCATTATATACAAACCCTTACTTAATAAACTCCGTGACTCAATCAGTGAAGGCATCCAAGGTGACTTACAATGGTTCATGAAAGTATTGGGGTTGCCATGTAGGTCCTACACCAAAATACTGTGCTGAACTATGACTATAGTAAAGATTCTGTTTCTATACAATAACGTTCAAAACAACGGCCCCATGCAAACAGGCCAAAATAAAGCTGCTTTGGGTCAGTTTGAGGTATGATGTTTAAGATGCATGCTTCCTAAGAGGCCAAGCCGTGCCAAAGACACTTCCAGTCCTAAGGACTGAGTGCAGCTTTGGTGCAGCTTCGGACTCTAGGACGCATGCATCATTTACTCCAAAGTGACTAGAAGCAGCTTTATTTTGGCCTGTCTATATGGAGCTACAAGAACTTTATTTGGCTAACTCAAATGCACATTGTACAGTAGCTGGCTTTCAAAGCTCCCCTGAATTCTCATTAGACAAAGTTGTTGAAAATCATCCGGAGAAAAATTGTTATAAAATGAAAATGTTAGTCACCAGAAGTTCTAAGTACCATTTTAAAAATGCCATTTGTGGGAGTCTCTGCATGAGAGAAAGGAGAATGGAAAACTCTGTCCTTTTAGATCCCCATCAGCTGTGAAACTAGCTAGGTGGCGTGGGCTTCACTGTTTGGCAACTCAACAGTGAAAAGTGAACTCCTAGGTGAAAACCGATGGCATTAATGGTTGAAAAACAAATAAAATTCTGTGGCTAGCAGACTATTTTTAAAATGCCACAGTGTCCTGTAGTCTTTGGCAGGAAGGATTAACCAATTGCCCATCGAGAAGATGTTGATCATTTGGGTTGATACGTAGTTCCATGTAATAGATTCCTGAGACTGAAAGTATAAAAGGGCAATGACAAAACTGGCTTCCTGTGCATCCAAAAGAGAGATGGCAATTAGATGGCAAGACAGAAGGCAGCAGAAAAAAAGGAAAACCACATTCCAGATGGATAGGTGAAGCCATGAGAGCAACACTAGAGCAGGGCAGTAGATGATCATGGGATTTGGCAGTCTCTCGTTCGTAGGGTTGTCATAAAACAAAGTTGAATGCCAGATGGTTAGATTTGATCAGGGAAGTCACAGGCCTGAGCCTGCAGGACTTGAGCAGAGAAGTTGAGGACAGGGGTCTTGGAGATGTCTCATCCACAGGGTCACCATGAGTTGTGTTGGAAGATTTTTGCATTCTCTTTCCCCCTCCTTATATAGATAGGGATTTCCTGCAAGCAAACTCTCCCTCCCCTCTCATTCAAACTAACTATGTGATTTAGATCACTCCCCTTTGGAGACTAACAGGTATTCTCTCAAGATTTTCAACTGAACTGTTGTTTTTCCATCTTCCTTCTCAAATTTCTTTGGAAAGATGGTGAGATAAATATTTCCTTTTACTTGAACTATTCCACAGCTAGATTAGGGTTTAGCCTCTATGTATAACAGATTAAAGCCATTAGTAAACTTTTGTTTAAGTTACAAGCTACGTGTGTTGTTTTTGGAGTCAGTCTCAGTTCATAGGGAAGTAAAGTTAGACAAGAGCACATTTCTGCTACTCTGCTGATTTAAAGCTAGATCCTAACAGGCTTGGCTTCAACATTTTTGAATATTTAAATATTTTTGTTTCCTTTACAAATCTAAACTACCCTACAAGTCCAAGTTGACTTGAGGACAGTTGACAACAAGAAACAGCAGCAGCAACAACACAGACCACAAAGATAGTCTTGGACTAGGCACACATGCCCACTCCTCTCCTTTTTTACCTCATTATGCAACTCATCCCGCCACTTGTCTCACCATTATTATATCTCCCTTTTTCACTTAACGTTATTAAGTTCCAGAATAAAATATAGATTTCATTTATCTCAGAGTGGTTGGATGTGAGGTGAATTTCTTGACAGACATATAGCCAAACACAATATAGTTCAAGGCCAGAACTACTAAAGTCCAAAAAGTAACTTTTCTGTGCCCCAGCCTTTGTATATGGAACAGTTGGAGAGCCATCTTGTCCTTCAGGTAGCAAAATATGTTGGACTGGACCTCTGAAAAAGAGGTCAAACTTATGTTCTGATATATGAAATCTTAATAGGATCAACATTGTACTGGTCCTACACAGTAAATGTGCCAAAGGCTGTTTGTGTTCCCCCCGCACATGGCAAGCCTAGGATTGGTTTGCCACACTTATTAAACCTGAACCAGAGTTTTCTGCACAGTTCCTTGTGTGAAACTAATCTGAACAAATTGGTACAGTCCATTAAACCAATCCCCAGAGGCAATTAGCAATAAATGCTGCTGAGGCTTCTTTGGCTATCAAAGCAAAGAAGCTGCTATTTCTTGTTTACTTGACCTTGTTATTACCATTCCCCATCCGAGTGGAAGACTTGTAAATTTGCCTGACTAGCCTTTTCATTACAGCAGACTTTTCCTTCTGGGGGAAATAATTTCCAACTTTTGTAGCTGCCTGCTAACTCTTGGTCTCATCATACTGTAGGAAAAGCCATAGTGGGAAGAAAGATGCAAGTGGGTAGCAATTATTTATGTACTGGTTACATTTATATTCGGCCTTTCCTCCAAAGAGCTCAAGATGGTGAACGTGGACACATGTGCCTGGGTGGGGGTGTTTTATGAAACATTTCCACACCTGATGCATGCACCAATACCGGAACTAATGTCATATCATGTCCAATTTGGTTCTCAGCCATTTTTTGCAGCTGGGGACAGGCTCAAGTGTGCAGAGGGTGGGGGGGACAAAACTGCATTTCATATAAGTTTTGATCCCCTTGATGGTATTTTGGGGACAAAGCTGCCCTCGAGAAGAGTTTAGTGAGGGTGTCTAGTGTGACCAAGGGCCACATAAATGAGGTTCAGGGCTGTACCTTTTCTATCCCATTTTCTACAACAAACCTTTGGTGTAGGCCAGGCTGGGAAAAGTGAGCAGCTGAAGGGTTGCCCAAGTCCTAGATCAATGCTCTGAATGATACATTTCACTCGATCAGTAAAGAGTTCTTGGATCCAGGAATGGGAGTTCTCTAGCTGGATCTCTGCATGTTTTTCACTAAAAGCACCCACACACACACACACACACACACACACTGAGAGAGAGAGAGAGAGAGAGACTGGAACGTGGTCTATAGCACTGTCAAGAAAACATAGCAAACCCTGGCCTCTTCCTCCTAGTATGGCTGAATACACGAGGAATTAAAACTAGTTTTTAACATTTAAGTATTCCAAGTCTTTGACATGGATCTAATCTGCACTGCAGAAATAATGCAATTTGACACTATTTTAACTGTCATGGTCCAATGCTATGGAATGCTGGGATTTGTAGTTTGTTGCACTAGAATGCTCAGAGAGATGGCTAAACATCTCACAAAACTACAGATCCCAAGATTCCATAGCATTCACCCATGGCAGTTAAAGTGGTGGCAAGCTGCATCATTTCTGCAGTGCAGATTAGACCTTAAATGAACTAATCTCTTTGACTTCCTCTCATGTCTGAATGTTTTAAAACTCAAATCTTCCTAACACATTTACAGGGAAGTTTGTAAATTTTGGTAAGTTCAATTTAAACAAAACTGAAATGAAATTCTCACTCATCCCTATGTACTGAATTCATTATTGGAAAATCAGTGTCTTGTTTCCACCTCTTTTGCTACATACAACACTCCATGCTACATTTAGAACAGGAGTCTTGGGATAATGATGCCTGAAGCATCCGCCAGCCAGAGGAGTCTATTTTAAAAGTATTTATCAAAGACGTTTGAATAACTTCTGTCAGCCAGTTGTCTTTTATTCTTTTAGCACCTGGTTGCAGCATTTCAGTAGATAGTGAGGCAGGAATTCCCTTTGAAGTATGAATTGAGTTGTTTTTTTTTAAATAAAGCTTATCTTAGCTGTAATGTGTTGGGTCCTATTTCAAACTGCTATCTTATTACAAGAATCCATTAACTCATTCCTCTACTGATAAGTCTAGCTCTTCCATATTTTCGGGAGCTATTCTACTTAGATTTTTATTGGGGTAGGACAGGATAAATCAATTACCCATTGGGTATTCAAAAAGTCTGCTCCTGACTATATCTGAAGAAAGAGGCAGATGTAACAATTTATCTGAAGTAGGGATGGAAAGTTATTATATTATTAATAATATTAACAATTATAGTTTCCTAGATCAAAAGAGGGGTTTCCCAATAGTCACGAACTCTTGTCAGGAAGAATAATAGACTAATGAGGATTTTGGACATCTTTTCCTCCTGGTTTTTGATGCCCCAAAGTGTTGCGCAAGAATTATTCTGCAGAGAATAGTGCATGCTTTTGTACACCCTCCCCCTATTTTCTGCATACAATGCACATTTTTGTGGAAGAAAATGTGTGTTTCTCTGTAAAATAATTCCTGTGCAAAAATTTGAGACATCTGAATGCAAGGAGAATACTGAAGAAAAATATTTGTTTTCGCCTGCAGCATATCCTCCAATTGTCCCAATTTGTCCTCTGTGGTTCCACTTTCTCAGTTGCTTTTAAAATGTCCCAATTTCTCTCTCTTCCTCCCATTTCACCATTTATATCCTCAGTTTATTTTAGTGGCTGCAAAGTGAGTGCAAAGTGCAAAAGTAGGCTGCATTCAATTTACTTAGCAGGAGAGGAGGAGAAACATGCCCTTCCCAGCAGGTTCCAGTAAAAACAAACTGCTGCAGTTTCTCCTTGTTTGGATTAGCAACTTCTGCTGTCTTGACCACTTTGATGTTTCTTGGCTACTCCTCTCCTAGTTTTCATCTGTGAAATGTTGGAGGGTATGCTGCAATGGAGAAAAACTATTTTATTTATTTAATTTATTTAATTGTTTTAAGGATTTATATCCTTGCTTTCTCCCACAATGGGAATCAAAGCAGGTAGTTATTTGCCCTTGCAGATGTGAATAACATAGTTCAGGATTTATAGCTTTACTCTGGAGTAGATCTTGGATAATTTAATTTTTATGATTAAGTGGTCAGAATTAGGTGGATTCTGGGAGCCATGGTTCAAAAAGAGTAACTTTTCTAAACTTTAGTGAAAGGATGCTAAGGCTCATCTCAGAATTCATCCTGTAGCGCAAAAAGGGGGTCAAGCTCAATTTAGTTCCATGTCAACAGCCTCCTTCTGAAAGTAATGCCCCATTCCTGTTGACCAAAAAGGGCAGCCAGCTGTATAAACAGTGATCTAGATAAGAACTTGAATTTGGTCTTAATCAAAAGTGATAAAGTTAATTGCATGTTACATCCATGGCTGTTTTTGTTTCAGGGGGCTGTTGATTACAGTCGTGCGAATCATTTGCTATGGATCATTTGTTCAATTAACTTGCCTTATCCTTCTGCCTCCATAAAATGCATGGATTGATAGCAGCAGCATTTTTCAGCAAGTCTGCAGGACAAAGATTCAGCAAATGTTTTCTATGCATTTCTCTCTACCTTCTCAAACTGTTGTAGGCAGCACACTGTGACACGCTGTCAGACTGGTGCTTACTGCAGATGTTCCCATGTCATAGAATCATAGAGTTGGAAGAAACCACAAGGGCCATCCAGTCCAACCCCCTGCCATGCAGGAACTCTCAATCAAAGCACCCCAACAGATGGCCAACCAGCCTCTGTTTAAAAACCTCCAAAGAAAAAGACTCCACCACACTCCGAGGAAGGAATGTGTTTCACTGTCGAACAGCCCTTACTGTCAGGAAGTTCCTCCTAATGTTGAGGTGAAATCTCTTTTCCTGTAGCTTGCATCCATTCTTCCATGTCTTATTATCTGGAGCAGCATAAAACAAGCTTGCTCCATCCTCAATATGACATGCCTTCAAATACTGAAACAGGGATTTCATATCACTTCTTAACCATCTCTTTTCCAGGCTAAATATAACCAGCTCCATATGTCTCTCCTCATAGAGTATGGTTTCCATAGTTTCAATTTATTTCATTTTATTTTTGTTGGAATATGCACAGTAACTTCTCTTGAGATCCAGCTGTCCCTGTCCTGGGTGAAGATAACTGCTCCTTTCTTTGGATGAATAGGGATCTTGACAAACTGTGCAAAACAAGTTGTAACCTAAGCTTTCATAGATTTGGCCTACTTCTTTAGATGCAAGACCAGGTCTATAAAAGCTTATGCTACAACGTCTTTTGCACAGTTAGTCTCCAAAGGGCTACAAGATCCCTTTGCAAATTGATATTACAAACTAATATGGTTATGTCTCTGAATTCTGCTCCTTTCTGAGGCAGAACATTGAATTTCTCAAGGAGTCTTTGTACTGTTACATCTAGAAAGACTTTTAGCTACTATATAGGTAAGACCAGTCAAATTGTAGTCCAAAATTGTAGTCCAGTGAAACAAATTTACCTTAATGACATCACCTACAATATTATGGGGACTTTCATGTGCTCATCTTCCAATGTGTTTTATACCATACTATGTCAGCAGTGCCTTTCAGCACTCTACATCAGGCAAACTGCGCCAGAGGATAAATGGACATAAATCAGACACTAGGAACAGGAATACACAAAAACAGGTGGCAGAACATTTGATTCTTCCTGGGCATTCCAACTCAGACTTCAGAACAGCGGTTCTTGAACAAAAGAATGAGAAAGGAAAATTGGAAAGAGAAACAGCAAAATTGGAATTCATCTACAGTCATTAGCAGTGGGTTGAACAAAGATAATGATTGCCTGGCACACTACACAAATTTCAACACTATCTAACCCCCATCCTCATAGGCACACCCTTGACCTGTTTACATCAACCTCTGTTTCTCACACTCATCTAGTCTCTCACCTACAGGCTAGTTCCACTGCCTTTGGTCACCAGTGACCATTGTTAAAACTGGACTTACCATTTCATTTCCATACACAAAGGATTTTGAATTTGAACTGGCATTTTTTTGACACTAATGGCATATAGTTCTGTCTCTGGTTTTCCACTCCACCAAATGCATCTGAGAAAATAGACTTTCGTCTACCAAAGCTCATGCTGCCAACTTCTTTTTTTCAGTTAGTCTCAAAGGTACTACATGATCTCTGTGCATACAGATTTTAGACTAACATAGCTGTATCTTTGAATTTTACCTTTACTGAAGGTAGAAAATCCCAAATAATTAAATCCCAGTCCTTTGATTCCCTATTGTTTAGATTCCCCTGTTGTGGTTAAATTTGCTCAAGAGATTTCTGTGACTGAAAGAGGAGATTTTGTTCTGCAAAGGCCACACATTTTGGACCTGGTGCAGTAAATGAAAAGCTTCTTTGTGCTCCATCAAGCTGACAAAAAGAAATGTTGTTGCAGTCTTACAGATGAAGGACATCGTATTTTTAGGTAGAAACAGGACACACCTGCCTGCCTCCTCCTGCTGCTACATCCCTTTTGTCTGGTGTTTGTAGGAAGCAAGAGGAGAATTTTGTCCTGTTATCATATCAATACCACACTGACAAACAGTTAATAAGGAAAACTAAGGCAACTCTCTGACAAAATGGAAGGATGCAACAAATGCCCCCCCCCCCCCCAAAAAAAAGCCTGCCCTTCAGATATCATTTGGGATTACCAAACTGGAATGTCTCAAATGCATGAGATTAAGAAGTAACAACAACAACAACCATAAAATCCACTTGCTTTCTTTTCGTTTGCTTTCTGGTTTTTAAGGGGTTCATGCATTCTCAAATTCTACAGAAGTATGAGAATGGCACAAAACTAAGCTTCCTAAGGACTCTAGCTTTTAACTGGTATTTAAAATCAGATAAACACATTTCTACTTTATATGGGCAATGAAGACAACTTTTAAAAACTGGACATGCAATGAAGCATCAGGATATCATCAGTAAATTGCAAAGCCATATTTCTGGGGTGGCTTCAGTGTTCTGTGTGGAAGCTTGCCCCTCACCATGACTAGTAGAAGCAAATTATTCAAACAGGTGGCTTTATGGGGCAGCTGGTGACTTCCATGTCACTGGTCAGCCCACTCTGACTTTTAGTCAAAACTTTTAAGGAGTTATCAGGGTGCTGATGACTATCCCCAAAATAGATTCAGCACCTTAATTAGTGATCTTAAAGTTTAGAGTAAAGCTCAAATCAGAGTACCAGCCATCAATACAGTGCCGTCATTGCAGTTGGTATCACTCAGTAGTGTGCCCAGAAAGGGCTGTAGAGGAAGACAAACTGCCCCTTCCTCCCTCCTGCTGCCTTGGTCTTCTGCCTCCTGGCCAGCTGGCTTCTACCTTGCCAGACTGCTGCACCACAGTGTGGCGGCTTCTAAAGGGCCCATTCAGGGTCTGGTGTAGCTGCTTGCCCAGACTGTGAAGGCATTGCCCCCTCAGCATTCGTCTGGTGTAGCTGTTGGGTGAGCATGAAAGGGAGGTGACACTATTACCCAAAATGCCAGGGTCTCAGAGGGTCCCAACAACTAATATTTAATAGAGGGATTTTATTAGCTCAAGTAAAGCTGCTGAGAGGGCACTGGGCAACTAAAAGCAGGGATCAAGCTTGTGTATACTGGTTCTGAGAAACAGAACTCCAAAATGCAAGGCCCAAATGTAGTTTTATTTATAGCAGCAAAGGGAAGTTAATTTTCATACACAAACACACAATCACACAGACATAAAAGAACTAACAATATAAGAGGTGATAGCAGATAGTGCTTTTCGGGACTGCAGAGGGTGATACTGATTCCAGAAGCAGAGGTTTAATTTGGCAGGTTCTGTGAGAGGAAAGTGGCTCAGCTGCCTGTGGAGCTCAATTGGCCAGAAGTTGCTGGGGTGAGATACTGATATAGTGTCTGTCTGACCTGAAAACAAGATCAAATTGGTAGTGTGTGGGCAGGTATATTTATAGGGCAAAACATATCCCAGGGTAGTTTTTGGGATTAAAATGAAGTTTCCAGGAGAGAAGAATAGAACTGAACATCTGTAAATGGCTGGGCAATCACTATGAATGTCCTTGGATGAAGGATTCTCACTTCCAGAAGGAGGTAATCGTGGACTTCTGTTCATGAGGAAGCATCAGAACTATCATCCACCATCAGTGAAGGGATTATACAAATCTGATCTGGACTGGTTATCCCTGGCTAAGTGCCATGGCTTCCCCCATGCTGAGCCAGCAGGATCTCCAAATATAGCCACAGAAATCCTTATATGGCATGTCTACTTTCCTGCACTGGATGTGCCCTCTTGGCTACCTGCCTAAAAAAACACTTTTGAAATCAGTTTGATATCAGAAGAGAGGAAGGGTGCAGAGGACCAGACCTTGGGATAGCAATGCCCTTTCTCACATGCCTAACAGCCACACAAGTCTCAGCAGGTGTACCACTCCACCATGTGTACACCCTCCCTTTAGTGTATCACCCAATGAGGTCCACAACCCTTCACACTCTCCAGTTGATGCCTCTGCACTAATACCTGGACAACCATCTCTCCAACACACTGTAGATGCAACCTGCATAATTGTACCTACAATGATCAGGACCTAACCAGGAGGTGAACAAGATGATTTCCAGGGTTTTTTCCGGCTGTACAATCTTGTGATCTATTCCACCAAATTGGCAGAAGAAGCTTTAACATTTTAGGAAGCCTTGAGTGGTAGGCAGTACTTTTTCTGCATAATTTTAGCATTGTCTATAGACAAAAAAAGGACTAAAGCTAGTTCAAAAGACAGCTTTCAGCATCTATTGGAGTCACTTGATAGAAAGGAAAAAGAAAAAGAAATAATCCTATTTGTTTTGTCTGAACAAAATGGCTACAATCTACTTCGGAGACCAGGTTGGGTTTTTTTATGCAAACCTAGCTGCACCACCACTCTGCTAAGATAGATGTACAACATTAAACCCCATTAACATTCAGAGCAGAACCCAGGTAGTGGTTGAGAGAGGGAGAGAGAGAAATGGAAAGCAAAGAACTGAAGAAAGTGCCTAACTCTGAATCACTGTGAGTGGATTAAGCATCCCATTATAATCTGAAACAGAAGCACTAAGGAGAAAATGGAATGCAAAATTTTAATAACCAGTCAAACATATTACAAGGCTTCAGACACATGTTCTGTAGAATTCCTAGGTGCAATGGTCAGCAGGATCTGGTATACCCTAAAGAGTTGATGGATTGACTAGATAGCTGGTAACAGAAAACATCAATCTTGGAAATAGCCTCTGTAAATGAAAAAAACAAACTGTATTCTTCACAGTGCAGAGTTACGTTGCTCTCCTTGCAAAGATTCACAGTCATTTGCTTTGCCTCATCAATCAAGGGAAAGCATCCCTGTCAATGGATGTTGTTGCACGTCTGAGACTGGTTGCACCAAAAGCTGTGACCATTCAGGAGCATCACTGGCTAATTGACAAGCAGTCTGGTTTTCAGAGGAGTTTAATGCAAAGATGGGCAAGACGCTACCCATGGGGCTGAATGGGTGCTCCCAGGAAGAATGGGGAGGAGCAAACTGAAAAATGCTAATTTCTGAATGGAAACTGGGAATGCCCCATTTAAAGCAAGCAATGTGCTTATGGCATTTGGCTTGTAGTTGCAAAGGCTTATACAGTCGGCCCTCGCCTTACGTGGGGATCCGTTCCGGATCCCTCTGTGTAAGGCAAATTCCGCCTATGCTCAAGCCCCATTGGAAATAATGGGTTTCGTGCATGGCGACACGGCAGTGCAGCGGCGCGTGGGGCGCAACGGGCGCGCGCACCCATTCAATTGAATGGGACGCGCCACCCCTTCCGCCCCGTGTGCGCCCTGCGGCTTGAGCGTGTAAGCTCAAGTCCGCGTAAAGCGCGCCCGCGTATGACGCGGGTGCGCTGTATTGGTTTACTGTAAAATTTTAGCTCCTAACCAGGAAAATTTGGGTTCCACCTATACTACAGAAATAATGCAGTTTGACATCACTGTCAGTCCTGTAGTTCCATCCTATGGAATCCTGGGATTTGAAGTCTTACAAGGTCTTTAGCTGTCTTTGCCAAAGAGTGCTGGGACCTCACAAAACTACAAATCCCAGGATTCTATAAGATGGAGCTGTGGCAGTTAAAGTGGTGTCAGATTGAATTATTTCTACAGTGTAGATGCACCATCAGTTTCAAACCAAGCTATTTGAAATGGCTGTTGGTCTGTTCTATAAGTTCTTTCCAACTTTCTCAAACTCTCTGTAAAGTCTCAGAGTTCTTTTGGCTATTTGGCTACTTCTCCAGGGTATGGAAAGGGGAAAGTGTTTTCACATTGGGTTACAGATATTTCTGCTTTCCACTGGGAAAGGTGGAGAAGAAGGCATTAGGGAACATGTAGGTAAGTGATGCACTCTTGTATGGCTAGCCCTCTCTTCTTTGCACAAGGACTTAGGACAGAAGAAAAACTATGAGTTGGTGACAGCAGATTCAAATTCATAATAACAGAAGGTGCAGAGAAAATGAGTGCTTTTTTTGCACATGAGGTCTCACACCCTGCCTCCTGGTGGGAGTGTGGGCTGTGTGAGTTGTGGACATGTGGACAGTGGTGCATTATTTCTGTCTGAGAAGAATGTTCAAAGATATTACCACATGAGCCCTGCTCTCACAGCAATCACGTCAATTTTTTTAAAAATGGAAATATACCACTTTCAGAGCCATCACTGCACATCTTCTCAATCATATGACTAGGGATGCTGATTTCATTGCCCTCTCTTCCTGATTCCCTCTTAACCTCACCTCCCTTCCCTATGTCCTATTCAGCATACCTTTTAGTTATTTTATTTTTTATTAACTTTTTGTGTAATTCTAGAGTTCTACTACTGTGAGTTAAGTTTTTTAAAAAGAAAATAAATTGAAAAATAAAATAAAATAAATGCAATCAGGTTGCTTGGGAATAGTGAAGAAGAGGGGGAGATGAGGAAACTCTGATGCCATGTGACTGCCAATCTTACAACTGCCCTATTTTGCACCTGGGAACTAGTTCAATTGGGAGGTCATTGATAGTTTCCCCATAAATAAAAAGGAATACAGCAGCTATGGTCTGGAGGTCTGGTCGTGTGATAAGTATCACCAAAGCCACTTTCTTCCTGGTCTAATCACAGTTTAAAAGCCCCGTGTAGTAATTTTTTTTTAGTCCCTAACACCTTCCATTCCTCTCCTCATCCGGTCAGGTGGGCAGAAAGTGGGGGTGGTGTTGAAGTTGGAATCATCAGTCAGAAGTTGGGAAAGGGTGAACAGTTGTAGGAGACTGTGGCGGGTTACAGACGGGCAAAAAGGGATGTACTCATGACGTCATGAAGGTAGAGCCTTCAGACGGGCTTTCCCTGAATGCCGTCATGAACACGCCCCCCGCACGCCCCAAGCGGGAAGAAGCGGCATTAAAAAGGTGCTGCTTTTTTCTGCTTCTTTTCTGTTTGATGCGTACCTGCGCAGCTCCGTCTGTAAGCTGCTGCACCGATACGTCAGAATTGCTACGCCGCAAATTTAAGTTGCCGGTTTAAAAGCTCCGTGTCAGCTGCGTCGCATAATGGGTCGGGGTCCGGGACATGCGTGGTTTGCAGTCAAGCTTTAATTGCAACGTCCGCTGCCATGGAGCTGTGGAAGCTGAGGCACAGCTGCGGCGCATTTTAAGCCTCGTAACCCTAACCCTAGAGCCACTTGTGCGCATGCGTTGCTAGAACCGCGGGAAGTTGTAACTTTTGCCGGCGGATGTTTTGGTTGTAGAAAGTGAAAAGGGAAAGTTTGGGATTTAAAGTGACCCCCTACACACATTCCTGCCCCATTCTCACCTGGGAACGGGCACAGTTCGGCTGCTCCTGGCACAGCTGTGTGGCGGCTCCCCTTTGCCACCAGGCAGGATGGCTCAGCCATCCACCAGCACCCCGAAAAAAAGGCAGGGGGACGTCTTGGTCTCATACTGAGACGGCTGACCTGATAGCTATATGGTCCCAGCCAAACATTTTGCAGAAACTGGAGCAGTCCTACCTGAATGCTGACACATATCGAGAAGGGGAAAAAGCCATGAGAGCTGCTGCACCGGTACACCAGAATTGCTACGCCGCTACTTTAAGTTGCCCATTTAAAAGCTCCGTCGCATAGTGAGTTGGGGTCTTGGAACATGCGCAGTTTGCAGTCAGGCTTTAATTGCAACGTCCGCTGCCATGCAGCTGTGGAAGCTGAGGCACAGCTGTGGCGCATTTTAAGCCTCGTAACCCTAACCCTAACCCTAGAGCAACATGTACGCATGCGCTGCTTGGAAAGTTTGGACTTTAAAGTGCACCCCTACACACATTCCTGTGCCATTTTCACCTAACAATAAAAAACGCTAAAACTGTAAATATGTACATATGTACAAAGGAGGTGAGGGGAGATGGCAGGGAGACAGCTGTGGCTGCGCATTGCAGATTCAGCAGGAGCGCGGGGACCAAAGGAGAGGAGGCATCCATGATGCTGGTGACACTGGTAAAGTGCAAACGGACAAGGATGCCAACACCAGCTGATCACCAGCTGGCAGGAGACCACCTTTGTTTTAAAGGGGCTTGGGCACTTTAAATGCGCACATAAGCTTTCTGCCGCTGCTTAGCGCTGTAGCTGCGCAGCTGCGCATCCACCAGCCGGCAAAAGAAAAAAAAGCCGCGGTTTGGGCCGCCCGTGCGGAAGCTGCCTCTCTTTTTGCAGCGTCCTCCGAGGCGGCGGTATGGAAGCTCCGGGTCCGAAACGGACCCAGGTGAGGCGTCTTCACTGCCCCCCATGTGGAAGCCCCAACACCTGAAGCACGCCCCCGGGGCGGGCCGTCTGGAGGCTCCGCATTCAGCTAAATACACCTCCAAGACGTCCTCCCCTGCCCGTCTGTAACCCGCCTGTGGTTGTTTAGAATCTTTGCCTTGTTTGGCTTTCTTTCTCCTGGAGGTGGAGGGAAATGTCCCTTTGGTGGTAGCAGGGTGTATGTCCATGTGCATGCATGCGTGTGTGTGTGTCGTGTGCCTTCAGTTCATTCCCAACTTATGGAGACCCAATCATGAGGCTTTCTTGACAGGTTTTGTTCAAAGGAGGTTTGCCATTGCCTTCTCCTGAAACTGAGATATATGACTTGCCCACGGTCAAGTGGGTTTCATGGGCAAATGGGAATCAAACCCTAGTCTCCAGAGTCATAGTCCAATGCTCAAAGCAATATGCCATGTGCATGCACACTTGCTTTCTTTTCCTGCTCTTTGCTTTTTTGCTCTCTGCAAAGGCAAAGAGGAGAAGCACAGCTGCACTGGTACCCTGTTTGAGTTCTTTTTGAACTGCAAGAAGCAAGTAGCAAGTACATTTCTGTACTGCTTATCAGTGCTCTTAAGAACTCCCTAAGCAGTTTACAACATGCAAGCTAATTGCCCCAACAAGCTGGGTACTCATTTTAGCAACCTATGGAAAGATGCCAGGCTGAGTGGACCTTGGAGTCCCAGGAATCAAACTCACAGCCTTGTGGCTGTAAATGCCTGCAGTACCGGTCTTTAACCACTGTGTCACCAGGGCTAATTGCAGGGAAGGGACTTGCTGATGTGCAAAGGAAAGCATCTTGGGGATTTTTTCTTTTTCTCTTCCCTAAGTGCTTGAGAGAAACTTCTTCCAAGGGACATCCCTTTTGAGATGGTAGCAGAAGATTTCCAGCTAGTCCTTTCTGCATTTCTTCTGCTATTGCTGTGGGAGGGACTTCTTCCCCATTTGGTGCTTAAGTCTTTACTTTGTGGAAGGAAGGAGAGGGTGAAGCTACAGAATGTGGCTTCTTTAGGGAAGAAGAGTTGGAAACTATTTCTTGAGGGATGGTGTGTGTATGTACTGAGAGGTGTATCTGCACTGGGTTCCCCTCTCACAGATTTGGTTCTGTGTTTTTCTCTCTTTTCTGGAGGGAGAGAGAAGGGTTTGAGGGGCTCTGGTTCCCCTCTTCCTACTCTGAGCTCCCTATAGGTTGGAGACAGAAATACACCTGACATACACAACCAGCTAGGATTTGTTTTTCTTTGCTAGCTGTCATATTTGTCAGCCTGTTAGACAGGGTAGGTGGGAATGGATTTAAGAAGCAGAACACAGATTGCTTCAGGCAATTCCACCCTGGGGGACAGGGAAGAGGAGTGAACAAATAATGGTGACCAAGCCAGGAGCCCCCATGATGTACCTTCCCTCAGAACTAAAACTTTAGCAGGGCTGACAGAAACTTTGAAGGGAGAAGAGGTGCTCACAGAGATAAAAATTCAGTTTATCTTGCAAGCAAGGAAAGCCAAACTAGAAGCAGAGTGCAAAATGCCTTGTCCAATTAAGGCAGTTGGAACTGGAGGCAGAACTCCAGAAGCTGCAGTTGGAAAAAGGAAGTTAATTTCCCAGCTCCACCTATCCCTGGCAATTGCCATGATGGCAACTGTGCTAAGAACATTCCCCAGTAGTGGCATCACTAGGGTTAGCATTACCCAGAGTGGTAACTTGTGGTGTCACAAGCCATTGACTCCCTCCCATACCACACCATACAGAATCCTTAGTAATTTTTTTATGTTAGTGTTACTCATAAACCTGGCCACTCCTGTTGATCAGGCTGATGGTCATGCAGACTGGAAAATTCTGGATAATATAGGTAAGTAACTTCCAAGTTCTGTTCTGAACCAAGCACAAGGCTCTGCCCATGTAAAGATTGCCTATGCATGAGAGAGTGACCAGGCTGTTCTCATCTAGAAAAGGACATAGCTCGCATACCAACCAAAACTGGCAATAGGCAGACCTTGTTGCCGAAGGGCTTCTACTGACATCTAGAAGAACCCACAAGTTATATGCCTTTTTATTACAGGAGACTGCAACCCTATCTAGAACAGGCAAATTCACCAATTACTTTACCATGGATCTATGCACCATAATTTTTTCTTGACAGGATCCAGGTTCATTTTGCTGGCCCTTGTCCAACCCATCATAGAATCATATTGTACTTGCCACTGATAGAAGAATTAAAGATGGGAGAGTCTAAGGGATTATCCCATTTTAGAGGAAGGACTCTGGGAAATCAGTTTAGGAGGATGGGGGTAGCATGGCAGGCTAAGTAAGGTGAGCTGAAGGAAAGTATATGTGTTGTGTATGTGTGGGGAGAAAAGAGAGAGAAAGAGAGAGAGAGAGATGGTATTGGCACCAGCACAATCATGAACATTTGGTATTTATCACACCAGGCTTGAAAAGTGGAATCAGACCATGATAACAGGGTCTGTAACTTGTCACACAGTGCTGTGTCTGTCCAGTAGCTGGTCTGTAGTCCATCTGCTAGGGAATTCTCCTTTTAATTGTAGAGCAAAACCTGTCAGTGCCTTCCCATTGTGCTCCTTTTTCACTATTGAATGTGAAAAGTTCCTCCTGAAGCAATTTTGATATGCAGACAGTCACATGGTGCGAGTGTGCTCCTCTCCCTCTTCCCTCCTTGCTATTCGAAAGCAGGATCTTTTTCTTTTCCACAATAGAATTATAGAATTTGAAAAGACCACAAGAGCCATCCAGTCAAACTTCCTTCCATGTACACTCACAATCGGAGACTCCACCACCCTCCAAGGGAGTTTGTTCCACTGTCGAACAGCTTTTACTGTCAGGAGGTTCCTCCTAAGGATGAACTGGAATCTCTTTTCCTGTTCTGAGTCCTGTTCACTGGAGCAGCAGAAAACAAGCTTGCTCCATCCTCAATATGACACTCCTTCAGATATTTAAACAGGGCTATCATACATCTCTTAACATTCTCTTCTCCAGGCTAAACCTACCCAGCTCCCTAAATCGCTCCTCATAGGGCAAGGTTTCCATGGTTTCAATTTATTTTATTTTATTTTTGTTGGAATATAGACAAGATCTAGAACTTTTGGTCATTATAGGGTTAATGGTGAGCAGTTGAGATAGAAATGACCTTCAGCTGTATGCATGATCTTAATCAGCTGCTCAGCCTTCATAAGGCTAGCTTTCCCTTGTGATTCCCTATTGTTTGGTATATTTGCTATTTTCTATTATTTTGATTTACATTATTGCACTTGTTCATTTTCTATCTTTTGTCTGTATTGGTTTTGAATACTTTTGTTATATACTTCGTTTATTTCTTTTCAACAGAAATAGATAAAGATTATTTATATTACCTTTTGCTGTTTTAGCTTTTCAGTCTTTATTGTTTCAACAGTTTTTACCTAATGGATTGCTGTGATTGTGCAATTGTGTCAAAAATAAACAAAAATAAAAATAAATACAGACTAAAAGGGATGCTAGGAAGGGGTTAGGGGAAAGAGGCAGAACTATGGAGAACGTGTAAGGAAGGTAAAGACCTGGACAGAAGCAGCACCATCACATTTTTGAAGAGCTGTGCAATAATATTTGTATAATTGATGATGATGATGATAAATAATAACAATGACAGACCTGGTGTAATACAGTCCTCAGAAGTAATTCCTGAGAGTAAAAACTGCTCCACAATGGAAAAGATTATTTCAGAAAGTGCTGGACTCATTATTCCAGTTTTTAGGAACCTAGATGGTTGATTCTCAAGCTGCAGATTCCTGCACTACTAGTGGAATAGATTGGATGGCTCCTTTCATTGTTTCCAGACTTACGATTCTGTGATTCTGTGGGACAAATATTGTTGAAGATTACCATTAACTGTAAATAACTGTAAATAAACTAAACCATTCAGGAGAGACTCTGCAGTCACTGTGAAAGAGAATATTAGTAAATGTCGTTTAACAGACAAATTCAGATGTCTAAAAATGAAGCACGGGTATATCAGTTTTGGCTTTCTGCGTATTTTTTTAAACGTTTGTTTCCATCCCAACTATAGACTTTGAACATATTAATGTTCCCACCAAAATGAACTGAAATTGGATTCATGCCTATCCATAATCAGGACTATTCATCATGTGAAATGTCAGTACATAAAATATCCTTCAAATTGAAGCATATGATTCTCCCCTTCTTTAGAGGTTTGTCATTACTTACTCCCTCCCTGGATACTCAAGAAGATGACTTTAGCTATTAATTACTCTACTTTTATATGAAGTGCTTGTGGTTTTGCACACAATGTGATGAGCAAGTAAATATACCAGAGCCATTTAGCAACTATAATTGGTTCCTGAGTAAAGGTTTCTGTTGTTTAATAGCACCCCATCTGTTCTGTGCCATTCATCAGAGCAATTTCAAAAGGCAGTGGACTTTGGATCACCTTTGCTGTTGGTTAATTTATTTACCAGGAAAAAGATATTAATCCGTATCTTGATTTTCATGACTAAATATGCTTGTTTTCATTATAGAAACATATTGCATGATCCAGTCAGAGCTAGGCACTTTTCACTTCTAACAGCTTCAGTGGAAATGATGAAAAGGCAGTCAGTACAGACTTAATCTTATTTAATACAGTGATACTTAACTGACTATTGCAAGCCTTTATGCACACTTTTGGGGAAATTATGTCCCATGTAATTTAACTCTGAATAAGGTATTGTTATCATACCTGGCATACCCCCCCCCTCCCAATTATATTTGGGGCTTCCAAATTTTCACATCTGGAGTCAGGCATGTTCTTAAGGGGTCATGATGACCTTTAGAACACCAGGAGAATTTCCCATGGGAAGGACATGTAGACCTGAAGACATGTGAAAGATCTAAGTAGTACCAAGACAAAAAGTTAAATGGGTTTGCTAATTGCTCTTTTTCTTCCCTCTGAGTCTCTGCATTTGTAGTTTTGTGAGGCACCAGAACTCTCTGATAGTCCATGCAAAATATCTCACCAAACTACAAATTCTAGAATTCTGAAGGATAAAATTAGGCAGTGGTGTCAAATTGCTTTAATTCTGCAGGGTGTATTATTTATTTGTTTATTTATTTTTATAGCACTGTAGATTTGCACAGAGCTGTACATAAAAACAATAAATATATAAGAGTAAACCTGTATGCATCCTCACAGAGATAATCTATCAGGGGTGGGGAGAGAATATATTTTATGGACTATATATATAATATAAAAATATATGCCAACTTGTTTTTCTTGTTACTTTGAATGTGTAGCTGGCATGGCAACTATTAGTGAAAATCCTGTGGACTCGAGCTTCCACAGGATTGTGGTATCCGGGGGGGGGGGGGGGGGTCCTAGTACCAAAGTCCAGTGGATACTGAGGGTCAATTGTAATAAGTTAAAAGTACTCTTCTTCAAAGGAGGATTCTTCTCCCACAAAGGAATTTAAGGAGGAGTTCATTGCAATAATAACTGCAAATACAGCCCACTCTGTTTAAATAGTGAATAAAGATAATTTTGAGCAATTTAAGAAATTACCCATGGAAATGTGCCCAATTATTTATTTCACCATCAGGCAGTTCAATCAATGCAAATGACTATTAAGTGTCTTTAGTTATTTCAGTTCAGAATTAGAGTTTAATTCTGAGGTTAAAACTGGAGCATGTCCAAAGGAGGACGACTAAAATGGTGAAAGGTCTGGAAACCATGCCCTATGAGGAATGAGTCAGGGAGCTGGGGATGTTTAGCCTGGAGAAGAGAAGGTTAAGAGGTGATATGATAGCACTGTTTAAATATTTGAAGGGATGTCATATGGAGGAGGGAGCAAGCTTGTTTTCTGCTGCTCCAGAAACTAGGACCTGGAACAATGGATGCAAGCTACAGCAAAAGAGATTCCACCTCAACATTAGGAGGAACTTCCTAACAGTAACTGCATTTGCAAGTAGTAAAGCACTCCCTTGGAGACTGGTGGAGTCTCATTCCTTGGAGGTCTTAAAACAGAGGCTGGATGGCCATCTGTCGGCGTGCTTTGATTGAGAGTTCCTGCATGGCAGGGGGGTTGGACTGGATGGGCCCTTGGGTCTCTTCCAGCTCTATGATTCTATGATTTTAAACTGAGTAGTTGTAAGGGTAGGGATGCCATAACCCGGCGGCTCCTGGGACAATCCCGCTTTTGGGGGAACCGGGCCTGCCCCAGCCCGGTTCGCCTCAAATTCCGGCTTTGGTCCCGGCCTCCGGGCCAGGTGCGCTCACGCGGACATTGCCGCAGCCGCTAACGCAGCTGGCCGGCCACTCACCTCCTCCTCCTCCATGGCCACGCCGCCCTCCTCCTCCTCCACTCCTCCTCTACCTCCCCTAGTGCAGCTGCTGCGCCACCCGTGGCACTTGCCTGGGCCGCGGCCGGCAGCAGCGCACGCTCATCCCTCTTGCACGCCCGCGCACGGGGCTTAAAGGACAGCACTCGTCCCTTAAGCCTTCTGGCCAATGGCAGAAGAGCAGGGGCTGGCCTGTTTCCAGCCCCAGTCTGCCATTGGCCAGTGTCAGGAGCTTTGGAGGAGGAGGAGGATAGGCCTCTGGGCCAGGGGGAGGGAAAATTGCCATTTCCTGGTGTGAAATTCAACCATTGATGACAAGGAGGAGGAGGAGGAGGCAGGGAGGTGAGTGGCCAGTTCAGGTCTGTCTTGTTTTTTTTTTAATTATTTATTAATTATTTTTATTTATTTATGGTATTTATACCCCACCCTTCAGCCAAAAAGGCAATCAGAGCGGCTAATAGTCTCAATCCATATTTATATTATTAAAAATATACAACCCAGCCTTGGTTTTTTTTTTTAATATTATTTTTATTTTTAAATATATACAATCCAGCCTTGGTTTTTTATTTTATTTTTGTTATTGAATATATACAACCCAGCCTTGGTTTTTTATTTTATTTTATTTTATTTTTATTTTTAAATATATACAACCCAGCCTTGGTTTTTTATTTTATTTTATTTTTGTTATTACATATATACAACCCAGCCTTCTGGTGGTGATATTGATATTGATGGTGATATTGATATCAGTCAGCTTCTGAGGCATACGCTCACTCTTTCTGAAGCTGAGATGGTGAGACTATCCAAAATGCATTTTGGTGCTTTGAATGCTAACCAGCCTGGCTTGCTTGGACAGTGATAGTGGTGATGATGAGGATGGTGATATTGATATCAATCAGCTTCTGAGGCATGCGCGCAATGTTTCTGAAGGCGAGACAGTGTCACCTTCCAAGGTGTGTTTTTGGTGTATTTTTTGTGCTTTCCCTTGACCAAGTAGACACTTCTGAGAAGTACAGTTGGTGCAAGAAATCTGAAATGGCTGTGTCCTCCATTTTTTAAAAAATGTGTCCTACATTTGAAAATCTTGTCCTACATGTGTCCCGGTTTGGAGGTCCTGACTTATGGCAACCCTATGTAAGGGCCATCTGGAAATAGATTGTCTTCTTTGTATTCAGGTGGTTCTCTTGTATTCTGCATCAGGCATTACAAGGAGGACTCTTGTCTGTCCTATGATATTGTATTTTGAAACTCTTAAGTCTGGAACTTTTACTAGGATCCAGTGGAAATCTGTAAACCGAAGAAAGGGGGGGGGGGGGGAATGAGATAATATGGGTGGGAGTGAGGAAAAAGAAGAGATGAGGCTTTGGTAGGGTGGATGAGAAATCAAATTTTCAACAATTTCCTTCTCTTCTAAGGTCTAAATGGGGTCATGTGGGTGATGATGGTTATTTTTCAGCTCTATTCTTGTAAAGTTTTTAGTGCAGGAATTCAACTGAAATGTCAATGACAATGTAAGAAAAACTTAGTGTAGTTGACCCTCCATATCCACTGATTCTTTATCCACATATTCAACCATCCACAGCTTGAAAATATTTAAAAAATATAAACAAAAATATATTTCTTTGATTTTGATTTTGACATTTTATGTAAGGGACATTATTTTACTATGCCAAAATCTGTGGATTTTGGTATCCATGGTGGGTCCTGGATCCAAACCACAGTGGATACAAAGGGCCCAGTTAAAGTTTCCCCCTTCTAATGGAAATGTAATTGAACTAGACTTTTAAAAACCTTATTAATAAGTAACCCCTTTCTTCTGACTTCCAGTCACTTATCACATGAGAAAGCTATCATCAGATGGCTAATTTCTGAATCAGTTCATATCCCTTCCTCTTTGAGGCCAATTAGCTCTGTAGCAATTGGCAGGAGACAAAAGTTGTTTATTATTATTATTATTATTATTATTAAACTTTATTTCTATAGCGCTGTAATTATACACAGCGCTGTACAAAGTTGGTAAAATTAGGAGTAAATAAAAGCCTGCCCAAGGCGTACATTCTAAGATAATAACAATTAAAAGAGGAATAGATAAAATTACCATATAGAAAGGAACGTTGTGGTGTTGTGGTTTCAATATTGGTCAAGGGCTCTTCACAGAAACCCACTGGGTGATTTTAGACAAGCCACACTCTTTCAACCTAGTGGAAGGCAATGCCAAATCTCTCCTGCATAAATCTTAGCAAGGGAACATGCTGTTTGTTCATTTTTTAAAACAATGGTTATAAAAGCTGTCCAGTAACATAATTTTCTGGGTGGCTCACAAATATAAAGACAAACAACCATAAAATACCATATATTGTCCCTTGGCCATGCTGGCTGGAGATTTCTAGGAACTGTAGTCCAAAAAAAGCAAGTTTCCAACCTCTCTTCTGTGAGGTACATATTTAGAATTTTCTGCCAGAAATCTCTTCTGTCTCATTAAATTACAAATCCCAGGTTTCTTTAGGATGCCACCATGGCAGTTAAAAAAGCAGAAAATGATACAATCATGTAGTGTGAAAGAGACTGAAATCTCTCTTTACTGGTACTGATGCAATCTCTATCATTCTCTTCCATGCTCACATGAAATTTCTATTTCATCTCAGATGAAAGCTCTGGTCATGCTTGCCGTTGCATTCAGGGAGTTATATTGAGCTTTATTCCATTCACACAAAGCCACAGAACACAACAAAAAGATAACAGTATAATAAAATATACTGAAATCCCATACAAAATTAAAATACCTCATAATCATATTGTTGTTTTTTGTGTGCCACCAAGTCATTTCTGACCTGTGGCGACCATAAGGATTTTCTTGGCAATTTTGTCACTGCCATCCTCAGAGGCTGAGAGTGTGTGACCTGCCCAAGGTCACCCAGTGGGTTTACATAGCTGAGTCAGGATTTGAAACCTGGTCTCCAGAGTCCTAGGCCCACGCTCAAGGCACTACACCATGCTGGTTCTATATGGCTCATAATCATATACAACATATTAAAACAATAGTGATAAAAACCAGTATCTAATAGGAGGAGGCCCATAGTAAGATAACTGGCCAAACTGTCAATTTTGTTTTCCAAATAAAGGTTTGGCTGCATCTGCACTGCAGAAATAATGCAGTTTGCCATGGCTCAGTGCTATGGAATTCTGGGAATTTTTGGCGGGGTAAAGCGGCGGTCTGCCGCCGCCACCAGTAGGTCCGCGGGGGAGCCGGAGCCTTCACACGGCCTGACTCCTGCGCGGACCGAAAAAGAAGCTCCAAAATGGAGCTTTTTTTTCCGTCGCGTTTGCAACATAGCGAGGCGCCAGGGGCGCGCTCGCTACGTCACAAGCGTGTGCGACGCGTACGGACGCTCACGTCCGATACGCAAGATGGCGCCGGCCATAGAAGGGCCGGCGCCATCTTGTACGGACGGAGTCCGTACTAGGCCGGCGTCTATAAGAGACGCCCCTTTTTTAAAATGGGACGTCCGGAGGACGTCCCAAATGGCGGTGCAGAAAGCACCATAGTCTGTTGTGGCACCAGAACTGTCTGACAGTGAAGGCTAAATAGATCACAAAACTACAAATCCAGGAATTCCCATAGTATTGAGCCATGGAAGTTAAAGTGGTGTCAAACTGCATTATTTCTGCAGTGCAGATGCAGCCTTAAACTTTAAATTTAACTTACATTTATAAACAGAATGAAAACTCAGAAATGTTCCAATTTCAAATGTCTGTGAAATCTTATTTATTAAATTATTTGTTGTCCCTGATGACAAGTGCATATCCTAGGGGTGTGGTTCTCTTGAAGTTGTGGGATTTAAGATTAAGCCACAGACTGTGTACTATGTCTGATTTAATTCTTTAGTACAGATTTTAGTCTGTTGCAAAGCTCTTTATTTGTATTAAAAATTATGGAAGCTATAGTTAAATGTCATAGCAATTTCAAATAATTTGTAACAGATATCTAAGCAAAGCTATTTGTTAGGCAGTTTTTTGTGTAGGGGGGAAGTGTTGAGGAGCTATAACAATAAAACAAGTTTTAAACCAGTATAAATTGATATAGTGCAGATATGCTCTTGCTTTCTAGAGAAGAAAACAAAGACATGAATTATTTACAAGGTTAGGGGCAGATGTAACAGCTTGAAAAAGAAGTAGTTGCTCAAGTTAATTGAGCAACAGAAACATAATGGGACAGAAAGCTGGAACAGACAAAGGAATAAGTAACTTTTATTCTCTCATTAACCATATGCTGGTTAATGCTTTATAAATACAGTAGTAGAACTCAGAAGTTTCTAACTAGTTAGAAATAATGGAGTTGCTTTTAATTAGTTCTGTTCCCCAGTTAGGAAGGTATAACTAACCTTAGAACAAGAGTTAATTCATTCCCTCCACAGTGTAACTGTAACTTTTTAGTTACTTTTATGTCTCTGGGAATGTTGTCCCACTAAATGGTGAAGGAAGACTACCACACGGTATAAGTGCTGCTACATGCTTGGCCTTATTTATTTATTTAATATTTATTATTATGCGATGCACCATGCTGATGCATTTTAAAGCAACTAGCAAATTGCTTTAACAACTTTTGACAAATGAGAAAGTAAAAAATTACTTTAATCTTTAATCTAATTTAATCATAATAGTAACTAAGTATTGTTGGGACCTTGGAAATGTAATGATGCCTACCTGCATTTTACAGTAACTTTCCAAACTCTGAACATACATGGGCTTGCCATACGTGGACTTGAGCTCATATGGACAACAAGCCCGAAGGGACAAAATGGTATACATGCATGCACTGCACATGCAACACTACATGTGGGAGCATGCGACCATTAAAATCAATGGGATTTGAAGTCCCACAGTTTTTTCCATATGTGGAGGGGGTGTATGGAACGGATCCCCCTTGTATACAAAGAGCCCACTGTATAATTTATCCCAGATTTTCTAGTGGATATATGGGAAAGCTAGCAGGTAACGTACATTTTTTGTTTTGTAAGACAACTATGCAAATAATCTCACTCACACATTCTGATTTTGTTATTCACACTATTTCTGTGAATTCTGTTGCCCACATGTGTCAGCACTGCGAATAAAGATGATGCAGATATATTTGAAATGTGTTCAAGACATGGAGAGTTTTATCCCGGTTTATCTCAGGTCTATATGCATTAGTTATTCATGCTGTCAACAATACAATTTTTTAAGGAAAACTAATCCCCTCTCCCCCGAGATCGATTATCCTGGATTTTGTGGCGGTTTTGGCAGCTTCCCCCAAATTTTAATCAGATGCATTTAAAATTCCTCTTAACAACACATGTTTGGCCCACATTCTAGCGGGATTATTTACACCATCTGAATATCCCCTACAAGAGTTGATATTCTTGCTTCCAAGAATTATAGCCCTCAGTGACTTGTCTGAGATAGAGGTCAACAAGGCAGCCAAAACCCTGTATGGAATCCCTCTGCTGCCAGAAGCATCTGTGTCATTTTGTCTAATCTTAGGGCCACCTTTGGTGGGGCCCTGTCTCCTGACCTTGGCAAAGGCTAGGGTGTAGTGTAGTGACACACCATGTGTGTGACTGTATTTTTATATTCTGTTGAGTGTAGTGATGAAAGTTGCAGGCAGGTGTAGCAAGAGAAGCATCAATAAAAACACTCCAGCAAACTGACTCTGTGGCATTGATATAGGATTTGCTACAATCACATTAGTTTAAGAATGGAAGCATATCAGTTTGGCATCATTTCTTATCACATTTCCACCCTCAATAATGCTTTGGTGATCCATGGTTGCTTGATCTCTTTTCCAGACTGCCAAATTCTGCTTTCTATGAAGAATGGGGGTAATAAATGATCCTGCTTGCCAACATCCTCATAAAGAGGTCTTCTATGTGAATGTGCACACAGCAGCTGGCTTCAAGAAGCATTTGGTGGCTGCAATTGCTGCAAGGTGGAGGGGAGAGAGAGGAAGAGGAGCAGAATCATTCCCCTCACACCATGTGACTGTCTGAGAAGTGGAACTGCAGCAGAAGGGACCTATCGCACAAAGGCAGTAATGGAGCAGCAGTGAGACTTAGAGCTATTGACAGGTTTTGCTCATCAATGTAAAGGTGCCATACAGTAACAAATGAAATGCAAGTTAGCAGCAGGATGGACACAATGTTGTCCACAAAGTACCAGTCAAAGATGTTTTTATTCTGTTAAAATTCTGCTTTTTAGCCTCATATGATAAAGTCCATAGCATTGCTTGAGCACTAGGAAAGGAAAAATGGAGGATACCTTACACAGAGAGAAACAATAAGCTGCAGGAGGCTCTAGCCAGCATTTAAGGTTGGCCTGAAATTTGGTGATGGGACCTCCTCAGCATTTCAGTCATCAGCATCTCTCCAGTGATACCAATCCACAGTAGCAGGACTCATTACAAAAACATTGGTGGTTTCATCCAGCTTTTCAGTGATTTCATCCAAATAAAACTAAATCCCATTGTGGTAGAATTCAAAGATATAGCTCTGTTAGTCTGTAGAATCAGTATGTAGAGAGATCTTGTAGCACCTTTGAGACTAACTGAAAAAAAGATGTTGACAGCATGAGCTTTTGTAGGCATAAGTCTATTTCCTCAGATGCATTTGATGGAGACCCTGCAAGTTTGCACTTCTGAGTGGTGAGGAGAGTTAATATTTTGATATTCTGGTGTTAAATTGGTTTGGAGACAACTCAAACAGCTTAGTGTAGCACATCATAATTACATCTTATTGTCACTGGCCATGATAGTTACATCAGAACCAATTTGGTGTAGTGATTTCAGTACTGGATTAAGACTCTGAGATATCAGGGTTTGAATCCCCACTCAGCCATTGAAACCCACTGGGTGACCTTGGGCAAATCACACTTTCTCAGCCTCAGAGGAGGCAAGGGAAACCCTATCTGAACAAGTCTTGCAACAAAACCCCCATAATAGGTTCATCCCAGGAGTGGCATAAGTTGGAAACAACTTGAAAGCACACAACAACAACAACAAAACTTGGGAACTGCAGTTAAAGTAATAAGCTTTGATAATTGTATATCAAAATACTTGGTGGTTTGCTAGGTGGATTTCAGTATAATTCCCTTGCTTGCCTGTCTTATCTGTAACCTATTTCAAGGGCTCTTTGGCTCAGAGAAAAAGACTTCAGAAAGCATTTCTGTTCACTTTAGCCTCTATTTAGACAAGGACACTTGGCCGATGTTTTCTTGAAAGGAGCTGATCTAGCCAGCAGGACTTTTCCACAGCTCTCATGCATGTACTGTGCACCTACTGATCATACTCATGTGGTTGTCAAAGTGGAAAACTGCTCAAAGCAAAAATATTAAGATGAAGACCCAAGATAGGCTGGAGTGAAGCTGTGTGGTTTCCGATTTGCTGATCAAGCTGGCTGCTAGCTCTGCTCACAGAAGCCGTGTCAGCAGGACAGAAAACAAGAGCTAAACCCTTGTCCCCGTTTCTGATTTTTGCTGAGAGTGTTTGTTCATCCTCAAGGTGAAAATGTCTCTGAGCTGCTGAAGCCTGCCTCCCAGAGAAAGAGAGAGAGAGAAATGGGGGGCAGAGGGAGAAGAGCAAGGAACGTCCCTTTAGCTAGCTGGAAATCCATTACATGCTCAGATTTGTAGCAAAGATGACAGATTCTAAACAAAAACAAAAACCCATGATTCATACCATTCATGAGCATGCAGTGGCTGTTCATTGGTGTCACAGGATGTAGGGTTTGAGGGTGGATGCTTATTTACCACAAAAAAAGAAAAATACATCACCAAAGAAGAGGGAAAACAATAAGTGCAGATATATTTGCCAAACTTGGAAGTAACAAGTTACAAGTAACCAGTGATGTATTCAAGTTTTTTACTCCAAGTCTCAAGTCAAGTCTCAAGCCTCTACTTTCAGGTCTCAAGTCCTTGCAAGATACTTTAAAGTCAATTCTCAAGTTTGGGAGCCAACTTTAACAGAAAAAGAGGAAGTGAGTGTGTTACTTGGAGGGGAACAACAAATGCATTAGGCAACAGACTTGAGGCAGATGTCTACAGGAAGCGGTGGTTTCCTACACAGCAAATGTAAAATGCTGCTTCTGTCACATGACAAGTAGACAAAAAGCAATGAGCTGGAAGCATTGTTGAAAGGAGGAAAATAATTTTCCATTCTGTAATGTATCTGGATGAAGTTAGGCCAGACAATAGGCTTCTAAAATACATATAAAAGCCACAAATTGAGTTGTCAGAGAATTATTTATTGCCACACTGAGTCTAAGGCGGGTTACAGACCGCCCGTTTGTGGTGGCCTGCACCCGCTCCTTTCCCCGCCGGATCGGGGCCTTAGTGGCCAGAGCGACATGGCACAAAGGGGAGGGAGGAAGAGGAGGAGGAGGAAAGAAAAGGCAAACTCCTTCTGAACAAACCTTGCTAAAAAACCCATGACAGGTGCACCCTAAATTGGAAATGACTTGAAGACACATAACAACAACAACAACAACAGCAACAACAGTAGAGGCATCTTCGGGTGAGATGCGAATCAGATCCCTTGTTCCCATTGTTAGAACACTGAATCGATTTTTGCAAAAGAACGACCAAAAAACTAGTGTCTGAAAAAAGCAGGGGGTGGGTGGGTGGGTGGGTGGGGGGGTGGGTGGGTTGGATTTGACTTGCTTTAATGTGATTCCAACTGAACGAAGTCACATCTAAAACAGTTCTCAGTGCTTTTTAAAGGGTCTTTTTGACAGGCTTTTTTCAAAATTTTATGCCATGCCTTCAGAGAGTCTGCATGAAGGGCTTTGGGCACAGTTTGGAAAAAGTTAATTTTTGGAACCTCAGCCCCAAACATAGCAGACTGATTTCATTAACTATACCATCCAGTTTGACACAATGTCATATCAGTGCAACTCCTTTTCAGAAGAACAGCAAATTGGGAAACTGATTGTTGGAAACAGACTTTGGAATTAATAGTTTGGACTACACCTCCTGAAATCCATTAGCCATGCTGGTTAGAGATTCTGGGACTTGTAGTCCTAAGGAGTGACATTTTTTCTGGCACTGATTGCAATCCACACAGGGGAAAACATTTTGCATTTTAAATGACTCCAGCTAATCTGTGGTTTAATCACAACTAGCATATTATGCCGATGGCTTCCACAGTACTTTGAGAGCTGTTGCAGCAGTCAAAGTTCTGTTTATTGAATTAAGACTACCCTAATTGAATTAGGTAGTTTCTGTGAAATGTTTAGCAGGGCATCAGCAGAAAGAGATCAGAGACTATGTTTATTCCTTGGGTAATCATTCCAAAGCCAAGTTTTAAAAAACACATACATACACACACACAGACAGACAGACAGACAGACAGACAGACACACAAACAAAGACACACACAGAGTTATTGACACAGCTATGAAAATGGAGCCTATTTTAACAGTGTGGTTATGATTCACGCACATATTCTCAGGAGAGGTTTCATTTAATATTCTAAGAATTAATGCCCACGTACCCCGCCCCCCCGCCCCGTTATTTTCTGGCTAAGGTAAAATTGAGGAGCCAGTGTGGACCCTAGTCTTTGGAGTCAAGACTCCAACCACTATGATTATGACTCTGGAGACCAGGGTTCAAATCCTAGCTTGGCCATGCAAACTCAATGGGTGACTGTGAGCAAGTCACACCCTCTCAGCCCCAGAGAAAGGCAGCAGCAACCCCCCCCCCAAGAAACCTGCAAAGAACACCCCATAATAGGGTTGCCTTAAGGTTGCCATGAGTCGGAAATGACTCAAAAGCACACAACAATAACAAGGTAAAATTACATGCCCAGGTGTGGAGAAGAGATGCACAATTAGTGGAAACAATACATCCTTGACCACACATTTTTGAATTCAAAGATATAGCTGTGTTAGTCTGCAAAATCAGTATGTAGACAGATCTTGTAGCACCTTTGAGACTAACTTTGAATGCATCTGAAGAAGTAGACTTTAGTCTACAAAAGCTTGTGCTGCCAACTTCTTTCTTTCAAATAGTCTCAAAGGTATTAAAAGATCTCTCTACATACACACTTTTTTGGTGTGGATAGCTCATGTATGCGATAGGGCTGGATGAGTCTTTCATCTGGAAGACACCAAATAGTCGTGTTCTCTATAAAAACAAGATGTCTGCCCCCCTTCCCTGTGTGTATATATATTAGTGATATTTATTACTGGCATCAAATTTGCCATAGTAGTGGCAAACATTGCTTCTTTTAAAAATATATAAACAAGGTTTGCATCAGTGAGTACTGTGTGCCCAGAAATCTCCAAGAATTTCACTTCTGTTTAAAATAGGTGTCCATGCTTTGTGAACCTTGTGTACATGTAACAAAGCACTAGGCTTGCTATTGCAATCAAATTTGTACAGCAGTAGCAAATAGGTCAACCCAAAGGCAGCTATCCACAACAGCAAAGCAAATATTGCCACATTTTAAAACATAAATAAGGTATACAGGGAAGCAAACTTTGTTTTCTCTGAGTCCCACACACATACATGTATATGCACAGCATATTCAGCAGTTGTGGCAGGACCTGTTAACCAGGAGTCATATTCTGTCACAAGCTGCACATTGTATATCCTGATATGGGCAGAGTGCATGCAAACAGTTACTTCAAGTTTCTTTGGCTTCCTATGAATAATTGCATCCACAACAATGCAAGCAACCATGAATTTAAAACAATCACCCAGTGACAGTTTGGGGCAAGAAGTTTAAAACTTCTGGTCCATGATTTCAACTCAGTGGTACAAGATTGTGATGAATGACCAACAAAGAGGGTTAAGTTAAAAATGGCAGCACTGAACCAAGCACAGTTCCGACATGAGCTGTGAAATTGAAATGGCATTAGTGTAGCTGCATGCAATTAATAAGGCATGGCAGGCATCTGTTAAAATGGCCTCATTTATTATAATGTCACCCACGCTTAATGAGATAAAATGTTTACACTTTAAACCCGACTACTGGGTACACAGGTGGTGGGGGGAGGAAATAATGTAGGAAATGCAGTGTGGCTCATTCTTGCATGACCCGACTGATAATCGATGTGTCATATAGTGGGTTAGAAAGTCAGGTTGGGATTGGGGAGATCAAGGTTTGAATCTCCACACTCAGCCTTACTGTCACCACAGGGTTTTTGTGAGGATAAAGTGTGGTGGAGAAGATCCATGTATCATATCCTCCAGTATTTCACAGATGAAAGCTGGGACACCTGTAGCTAAGCAGTGTTGCAGTTTGGTCAAAATGACAATAGCAATTAATGATGAAGAAAACACAAGTTAAAAGAGGCTGCAGCAGTTTGCTTTTGCCTGAGCCTACTGGGAAGGGCAGGATTCTGCCCCTTTCCTCCTCTCCCCCTACTTGAGTTAATTGAGCGCAAGATACTTTGCACCTGGAACTCAGTTTGCAGCAGCTGAAGTAAAGTGAACTGAAGAAAGATGGAGGTTAACATCACTTTTTGGCACCATACTGTTTTACGTTTTTAGTCACAGGGCCGTGCACTAATTAAAGTGCTTTGTTGTGCTGTGCCTCATTATACTGATTAAAGGAAAACCAAGATAGTTTTAAGGGTAACTAAAATAATGATGATAGTTACTTTGAGAAATGGAAGCATTACTTTTTTCAGTTCCTTGAATCCCATTGTCAGAGAAAGGTGGGATATAAATCCTTGAACTAAATAAGTATATGAATAAGTACAGTTGAGCCTTCCCATCTGTATGGGTTCAGTTCTGGGGGCACCCACAGATGGCAAAAAATGAGGATGACTGTTTTCCATATTATTTAGTGGCACCGATATGTGCACTGATGCACCAACACATCTGTGTGAACATGCCACCATTGAATAATATGGGGCACAGTGATCCATGGGCAGTGAAAGCTATGGATCACCAGCCTGCCAATAGGAAGGGCCCACTGTAATTAGAGTAGTAACTACTTTGGGACACTTGGAGCAGTAATAGTAATGATGAACAATTTTTAAAAGTACTTTCCCATGGGCTTGGCTTCCTTGTAAGTCTTAGAGCATGGGATTATTCCCCATGATTCCTTCCATAGGGAAGGTTTATTTTTCTGCCCACAACAGGATTTCCTCAGCAATATGTGCCTCATTGATCATACTTGTAAATTAAGCCTATGTCTATTCTCCAATCAACAGTTATGAAACAAAGCATACTAGATACAAGTAACTTAAGATGTATTGTACCATTTGGATTAAAAAAAATTCAAAATGTCTTGAATTTTTGTTGGGCTGGTTTCATATTTTTAATTCCAGAGTGGCAGCTCCATTTCCTGATAATCCCCATACAAAACTTGGCTGTCATCTTGAAGCTTTTGAAACACTCTCTGAAGTGCACAGTAGCTCCTTTTTTCCCTTTTGGTGGTGAGAAAAATTACTCAGCCTTCAAGCAGTGACAGGCAAAAGGGATCTACTTTTTTTGGTGGTTATTAATGGTTATAATGTATGTTATCAAATTCAGTATTCAAAATAGTTACTCTAGACTGTAAATGAAAAAGATAGCATGAATTGTGTGTAGAGAGAGGATCTATAATTATAGCCTTTTGGATGTTTTCGGAAACATAGAGAACATCTTTTCTTTCTTTTTGAAAAACTATACTGCCACCTGCCATTTCTCTTTCACCACAATGAGTGTATTTTTAAATTATTTATTTATTTCATTGTATTATAGTGTGCCCTCCTCTTCAGTGGAAAAGGCTCCTGAAGCTGTTCACAGACAATTTGAAAAGAAAGAAACAGGGCATGTGATTTAGAAGGCACAGTGTACAAGTAAAACAGTAGGAAGACTTATCTGTAAATGATTAACATTTTCAGTAATGGCAGAAAGACTTATCCAAGTCCTTATCCATGTTCCCATGGCAAGGGGGGGGGAGGCAAAAGTAAAATATAAACTGTCACAAAGATGCAAAGCAAAGAGGAAGACTGAGTGTATCAAATTTGAAATTATATTTTGCTGCCTTCTGTTTGGTTTGGTTGGGAGGAAAAAAGGATTATGCTGAGAAGTAAAAGAGTAGTAGAACTGGAAGGTCATGCCCTGAGGTTTAGATGGCATGGATATTTGTGGTAGGATAAAGTTAAAGTGAATGTTGCTTTTGATAATAATTTTGTAAGATGTGTCTTGCTGAGAATTTGAAATATACATAAACACAGGTTATGCCAGAAGATGCCTCTGTGTGTCTCAGCACAAGAAGCTCATTTTAGAAAAGAAACAACAGGCAAAGAAAAATGGTGAACTTATCAAGATCTGTTGGAGAATTGCGAGGAGAATATAAAATTAAATCAAACAAATAAATACTTGCAGAGAGTATAACTTTCAATAGAAAAGAGCCAGCATGAAGTAGTAGTTTGAGTGTTGCACTACAACTCTGGATGTCAGGGATCAGTTCTCTGCTTCAGCATAAAAAAACTACTGGGTGGCCTCGGCAAAGTCACTTTCTTGCATCCTCAGAGGATGGCAATGGCAAACCCCTCTGAAGAAACTTGCCAAGAAGACTGTATGATAGGTTCACCTTAGGGTCACCATAAAATAAAAAAATGACTTGGAGGCACACAACAACAACAACCTTAGCTTCCAAAGGTACTCTTACAGTCATTTGAAATACTTAAGATATGGATAAAAAGATCTATGGCAAATCAGAGTTTGAACTGCAGTTATGTACAGATGATAAACATGTAATTGGTAACATGTATAAGCTGTTATTAAAATATGACAAGAAAGAAGAATAAGTGAAAGATTGTATGATAAAACGGGCAATTTTTTTTGAATATAATACCCAGATGGAATGATGGGAAGGGATATGTCATTATGTATGCTAAATTAAGTACCAACCACATTTTTGTAGAATACACCATTCAGATTTAAAAGACAACAAGTCTACATAATGAGGAATAAACACCAATTTGAGTGTTGGACTATGGCTCTGAAGACGGAGGTATAATTCCCGGCTCAGCCATGAAACCCACTGGGTGACCTTGGCCAAGTCACACTCTCTCAGCCTCAGGGGAGAGCAATGGCGAACCTCCTGTGAACAAATCTTGCTAAGAAAACCACATGACAGGGTCACCATGAATTGGAAACTACCAGAAGGCACAAAACAACAGTATACACATGCATACCCTTACTTTTTAAAGAATTGCTCTCACCCTGAGATTCTTCCAACTTACTCTGCAAAATGGTGAAGAATGTCTAGGCCCAGAGATCTGGGAACCCTAAGTACAAGTCCCATCATCCCTCACCATTAGCTATGCCCAAAAAGACAGCTGTCTTAGTATATTACGGTATAAAAACCAAGGAGGAAGTGAGAGGGGAGATGCATCTCCTGGCATCTCTAAGCAATTTCCCCCCCAGCATCAGCTTTTATGAATTATAGCCCACTCAGTTTAAAAGGGATTTCAGAGAGGAGTTCAGCAAAAAGGTCTCCCTGCTTGATTTTCTGGAAAGCTGACAGTATCAGGATCGTCACTTGCTGTAATAGATGAAAGCTTATGCTGAAATGTATTACTTAGTTTTAAAAGTGCTGCTAGATTCTTTCCCCACCTTTCCTCTTCTCTCCTTTTTACATTGACTATACAGTACTGTTTAGGGATGATAGGTGCTGTAGTTCAACAGTTGGAGGACAAAAAAAATGCATACCTTTGGATTATC
>NC_056522.1:22798216-22817995 GCF_019175285.1 Sceloporus undulatus | reverse complement strand
ATAATAATAATAATAATAATAATAATAATAATAATAATAATAATAATAATACAGACAAAAGAAAAGGATTCCTTCTGAAAGATCACACAATTTTACATTATTCTACACATGATCTCTAATGTCTTGACAAGTGTAGCTCACCCTTAACATGGAATACTCCTGACTGTGACGAACTCACAGACATGATTAACTTGTCGCCTTCAGCAGAGACTGAGTTGAGTGTGCCACCTCCTCATTAGTAGCTATCTTGGAAGCTATAAAATTACCCTGAAACAACAAATCCCAAAGACCAGACTCATAAATTGTACTCAATTATAAAGCATTAGCGGTTTTGCATTAAAGGGCTTTAAAAAGAGCAATCGTTTGTGGCACACATGATATAATTATCTCTGTACAGTGGCGTGTCTCAGTGCAATGTGAAACTATGCATCTTTCTTGTTGCCACATGCATCAGTATTTAGCACATTGTTAGCAGTGCTTCGGGTCCAGGATTTAGCATTCTCAAAATACCCTTGGAGCCCAGCTCAGCTACATAATCATGTTCAGTGGCTATCTCTCTGAGTGTTGAGATGGCAGGATTGCTTTCACTAGTTTTGCCCAAACACCACACATTTAGCAGAAGGAATGAGAAGAGGAGAGCCAATGCAATGGTTTGAGCATTGGACTATGACTCTGGACATCAGGGTTTGAATCTCTGCTCAGGCATGGAAACCCACTGTGTGACCTTAGGTGAGTTACACATTCTCAGCCCCAGAAAATCCCATGATAGGGTCACCTTAGAGTCAGAAATGACTCAAAGGCCAACAACAACAAAGAATGAGAAGAGATGTACATTAATCGGCCATTAAACCAGATGTGGAAAACATATAGCATTCTGATTGAAACTCCCATCAGCCCTATCCAGCAAACCAAATAGTGAGGGATGATGGGAATCATGGTTCAGCAATATCTGGGGGGTCATAAATTGTGCATCCCTATGTCAAAATATTGCTTTTAAAAAGGGTTGCAGGGATAAGGAATTATTTATGAAAAATTCAAGGCAAAACCTAGACTGAGAGCAGTCAAGTAGCAAAGCACTTGTCCTAGCTTCTTTTTTTAGGTGGAACTCATTCATTACATCCTTGAGATGCTGTTGCACTGAAGGCAAGGAGTGGATCACTGAATCAAAGGATTGCAAAATCCCAGCAAGACTGCTTTAGCACAGCTGTTGCATTAAGAAGCCTTCTGCCTTAGATATACAGCCCCCATGCTGTCAAGATGGTGTAATTACTGGAAAATGTAGCAGGCACAACACACAAATAATAATATATAAATAATCACACCTGGTTATTTATATATTATTATTATTTATTATCTTGTCTATATTGCTTTTCCTCCAGTGATGCTCAGGGTAGGGTACTCTATATTGCTTTAGAGCTAACCTCACAACAGTCCTGTGAGGTACATCAGGATGAGAGAGAGGGGGCCTTAACCCAAGGTGGAGACTTCAGCCTGGCCCTCCTGAGTCCCATTTTGATACTCTAACCACTGCATAACACTGTCTCTCTTCTAAGGTGACTATACACTGGACAAGCATGAAGTGTCAAAGCTAGGAAATACCAATTCAGGCAAAAAGCTGAGTTCTAGTTCTAGTTTGTCACCGCTCAACTGTAGGAAGCTGCCCAAGCTTAACTGGGAGCTAGGAAGCCAAAGAGCAAGCTGCGAGAGTCAGTGAAAGGGCCCTTTCATTCAATACAGTTATAACATTATGATTCCACTATAGGTATCATTGTCCCATCCGATGGAATCTGGAGATTTGCAGTTTAGGGATGGGTACTGGTGTAGTGGTTTGAGTGTTGGACTATGTCTATGGGAGGCAAGGGTTCAAATACTTCTCAGCAGTGGAAAATCACTGGGTGACCTTGGACAAGTCACACTCTCTCAGCCTTTGAGGAAGCCAAGGATAAATCCCTTCTGAAAGGGTCATCATAAGTTAGAAATGACTTGAAGGCACACAACAACAAACTTAGCATGCCAGATAGCTAGTGCATCCTCAGAATACAGACCCCAGAATTCCATGCGATGTAACCCTGCTAGTTAAAATGGAATCATAGATCTGTAATTAAATAATGTAAAAAGGTCCCAGGACAAATCTGAGGCTTGGAATAACCAAAGTCCAGACAGAAATATAGCAGAGCTTATAAAGATTTGTTGTTCATGCAAATAAAATAAAATAAAATAAAATAAAATAAAATAAAATAAAATAAAATAAAATAAAATAAAATAAATAGGAAGGCTTTCCTGTTGGGAGATTGGGCTGCCAAAAAAGCTCAGCTTGTATCAGTAAATTGGGCAAATCCTGAACCAGTAGATACTGAACTGCTATGCATTTGCATGCCAACCTGCAGTTCTGCGGCTCACCATATGGCCATTGGATATGGGAATTTCCAGTTGGGAGCACATTATTAGTTTCAAACTATGGATGGAAATTTCTTCTTCTATTCTCAGAAGTGAATTTTAATCTTTGCATGGGAGATAGACAAAATATTTTCTGCTGGTCTTGAGTGGATTTCTGCATTTGTGAGCAGGCTTCCCTGTCCCCCCGCCCCCCACTCTGGCAAAAACTGTAAACTGTCCTGTTATACTATATTTGTTGCATTGTATGGCTTTTTCAAGCATCAAATGAGTTGTCTGTGTCTTTTTTTTATCAGTCAGCTGGTCCTTCTAAGGGAGCTATTCCTGTAGGCATAGATGCTTTGCTTCCCAAAGAAAAATGAAATTTGAAGGAGGGTCTTTCCTCTGGGTGCATCTACACTGGCTGCTTAATGTACGGCTAGTCCAGAACATTATGCCCTGAACTGACCATGATGGTAGCCACATGCACCACACTGAATCTGGTATGATGCTGTGTCATTGTGCACACAGGCCAGCTGGGCTGACACCGCATCATCCCCACTGGCCTGTCCCCTGTCTTCAGAGCTGCCACTGCCACTTTCTCATGGGCAGGAGCCCAGTCTAAGTCATTACCATTTCTGCTGATGATAGAAATGGCTGCCTGAACATGTGAGCAACAAAGAGAAAACAGACCATACCCTTTCACTGCACTGCTCAGCATGGGGAAGGGGGATGCTGTATCTCTTGATGTGTGGAAAACTGGATTGGCCCAAATCAGATTCTGTCCAGCTATCTACATGCCCAAAGAATCCAAGATCACTCCAATGTTTCCAGGAAATACCAGGATTTTCACCAACTTTGCTTAGGGGCCATTCAGACTACTTTTTAACCCGGTTCCGGATTCGAAATTTGCATGTGAAGTTCATATTGGGCCCGATTCTGTCACAATCCATGTCGAGGCTTGCACAAGGAAATGCCCCTTACCCTGGGGTATCCAGAATTGGGCTAAAATCCGTCTTTTCCCAAAAGACCCGGGTTCCGTGAAATATGAACTTGCCCTCTATCACAATTGGGGCAAATTCAGGGAGGGATTAGGGTCGGAGGGCGGGCAGAGGTCAGAGCATTCCCTCCCCTCATCCGAGGGAATGGGGAGGAAGAGGAGGAGGAGGAAAGAGCCAAGGACTGGAGGCTGAGAGGAGGCAAAAGGGGAAATCAGGGTGACTTTTGGGCTGCAAAGGGCTGTAAGAGGGAGGGCGGGGGGGGAGTAGAGAAAGTGATGGAGGAAGAGGAGGAGGAAGGAGCTGTGGGAAGAAGGGAGCCATGGAGGGCATTCTCTAATGGAGCAGGAGGAGGAGGAGAAAGGAGTCAGGGCAGCTTGGGAGGGAAGGGTCGGATGAAAAGAGGAGGAGGAGGAGGATTGCCCAGGGAAATAGGGCTGTGGGGCTAAGCTGGGGGATGTAGGGAAATCCAGCTGCAGCAGAAGGAGCCTCTTTTATTTCTGACAATTTATGCGCATGATTTTTTGGGTGACATGTCTGTGTGCTTGCTTGTGCTTTATTTCCTCTTGCTCCTGGATTATTGTTGTTGTTGTTGTTGTTGTTGTTTGTGTTATATGCGGATGCTACAGTCAGAATGCCTGTGCTGCATTTCCCTTTTATTCCCAATTGATTCCATGGGTCACTTGGAACTGACAGGTCACTCTCTCTCAGCCTCAGTGGAAGGCAATGGCAAATTGTAAGCAGGAAGAAAAGGGTCAGGTCAGGTCAGGTCAAAGGCAGGGCATGAACGGAGCTCCCATCAGGCACCTCCCCCCCCCTTTTTTTTATTTTTTTAAAATTAATTTTGACAAAATGTGCGCATGTTTCGTTTTGTTTTTTCTTCAGGCAGATAGATAGATAGATAGATAGATAGATAGATAGATAGATAGATAGAACGTGGCTGGCAGCTTGTTCCCTTTCCTGTTTATTTGCTGGCTTCCAGCAAAGGGGAAATGTCAAAGGGCTAGACTTTTTTTCCTTTGCGAATCAGTCCAAAAATGTGAATGTTACATTTGTTGCTCGTGTCAATTAGGCAATTGGCAAAACGATACATGCTTTTGCAAGAAATTCAGGGGCAGCCCTGAATTGCTTTTAAAAGCCAAAAAGAATGCATGGCAATCACATCCTTTTCTGGCATTTCCGAGGTGAGGAATTTATTACTATTATTATTATTATTATTATTATTATTATTACATGTGCAAGAGGCATTCTGGGGTGGCAAGGAGTGGGGGATACAGGATGCATTAACTTGCATTTTGGGGTTGAAAAAGGGGCCAAGGGCAGATCATAACCATGCACTGAACCAAATGCCCCCCCCCCCACACACAAAGAGGTTTTAAATTGACAAAATGAGCGCACTTTGGGGCATTGTGCATGGCTCTTTAAAAAAAAGGAGGGGGGAGGACACTTCCGATGCCCCTGCAAACATCACCTATGACGATCGCTTGATTGACAGCAGGCGCCTTCAAGTTAAACCCGATAAGGTATTCGGGTTAAAATGCCCCTCAGTCGTAGTGGGCACTCGCTCACGGAGAGATTCGGGGGAGGGGCATCCGGATCTACCCAGTTCCACCCACGTTAACTGGGCCAGCGGGAATGGGGCCTTAGTTTGGAGGAAAGTCAGGTTAAGGACAGAAACACATGAATCCTCTACAGAAATAGCCATATGTCGTCAGGACTGCCAGTAATGGCTTTGGGGTGAGCACAGCATTTTTCATCAGGGTAGACAGCCCTCTGTGTCCCATCAATGAGGACAATGAGATGTAGCAGAACATGGGAGAGGGGCTTTTTGGTTGTGGCACCTCAGTATGGAATTCCCTCGCGTTGAGAGATCTGATTGGTACCAATGTTGGTTTCATTCCACTGCCAAGACAAACATGTCTTTTTAGTAAAGCCTTGGAGCATGGGTTGGCAACCTCCGGCCCACGGGCCGGATGCGGCCCGCGGAGGCCTGCTGCCTGGCCCCCGACTGCTGTTGCCGCCGCTGCCACCGCACGTCACGGCTTTTCGCCGCTCTGGGCGCCGCCATTTTGGGCGAAAAAAAGGCGGCACCCATAGTGGCCTCTGGGGCGATGGGCGGCGCCATTTTTTCGCCCAAAATGGCGGCGCCCAGAGCGGCGAAAAGCCGTGATGGGCAGCCGTGGCGGGAGCAGCAGGGGGCCTCTGGGAGGCCCGGTGCCGTCGCTGGGGCCCTCCAGGGGGCCCTCCAGTGCTGGCGGCCCCCACCAGCTTTTTTGCTGGTCTCTGACGGGGCCTGGGGCCCCGTCAGGGGCCAGCAAAGATGGGGAGGCCTGGCCCCCGGAGGGTGGAAGCTCCGCCCCGGCATGTGGCCCCGCCCCTGGAGGGTGGAAGCTCCACCCCCAGCACATGGCCCCACCCCGGAGGGTGGAAGCTCCACCCCTGGCATGTGGCCCCGCCCCAGAGGGTGGAAGCTCCACCCCTGGCATGTGGCCCCGCCCCGAAGGGTGGAAGCTCCACCCCCGGCATGTGGCCCCGCCCCGGAGGGTTGAAGCTCCACCCCCGGCTTCGGCCCCCCAGTTGCCTGAGGGACAGCAACCCGGCCCCCGGCTCAAAAAGGTTGCCTACCCCTGCCTTGGAGGCATAATATATTTCCAGAGATATACATTTGTTGTTGTTAACTGCCCTTGAGTTGACCCTGACTCATGGCAACCCTGTGGACGTGACATCTCCAAGACTCCCTGTCCTCCACTGCTTTGCTTAGATCCTGAAAATTCATACCCATGACCTCCTTGATAGAGTCCATTCATCTGTCATGAGGTCTTCCTCTCTTTTTATATCCCTCCACCTTTCCTAGCATTATTGTCTTTTCCAATGAGTCTTGCCTTCTCATGATGTGGTCTAAGTGCAACAACTTCAGCTTGATTATCTTGGCTTCCAGGGGGAGAGTTCAGGCTTGATCTGTTCTAGGACCCGTTTGTATTTTTGGCCATGCACAGCACTCTTCTCCAGCACCACATCTCAAGTGAATTGATTTTCTTCTTATCTGCTTTCTTCACTAACTCTTGCATCCATACACTATAATGGGGAATACAAAGGTATAAATACATGGGTTTAAATTGTCCTAGCCTTTTATATGGTTTTCACTTGTCCGCTTTAATATTTTTATCCTCTTTAAATGATTGTGTTCTTTCAGTCAGAAATTCTTTGTGTTGTTTTGTTTGCCACCCTGAGATCCTACAATTAAGGGTCAGATATGACTATCAAAACAGATAGCTTTGTTCAGAGGCATTTTCTGCAAATGACAGAAACTTTGATTATGAAAAAGACAGGTGCTGAAGGGGAGACCTTTCAAAGAGGCTGGCAATTTCTCAGCAGGCTGTCTTGACAGCTCAGGGCTTGAGTGGGCTCAAGCCACACAGAAGCCAGAGTTACAGATGCTGAACTTTTGGAAGAAAACTGTGATGGATAGTATATATTTTTTGCAGGCATTCTTCACATCAGTACTCTTGACATATCTGTACAGTTGTGCCTGTGTCCTTCAAAATCTTGGTATTGAACTCATCTGTTTGTTTGTTGTTTTGTCCTGTTTCTAGCCTATTTTCCTAAGGGCAAAGTGTCCAGTCAGTGAACCCTGTGAGCAGCAGGTGCTGAAAGATGAGAAGATCCATTATTTGGAAAAATTACTTTATTGGCTAAAACTACCAGCATTCTCTAACCAGTGTAGCAACTAGTTATGCCAGCTGGGGGATTCTCAGAATTGTAACCCCCTAAAGTAACTTCTTCCACACTTAGGAAGTCTGTCATTTTCACTTTTCCTGCATTTGCATTTTTTAAACATTGAGTTCTTTTTTTCCAGATATGAAGAAATTTGTGGATTTTGCTCTGGTTTTAAAAAAACAAACTGAAATAAAATTCTTTCTGATTTTCACTGGGTGTATCAAACAGATAAAAGTTCACAGTGTGGAAAGGGAGATGCTGTATCTGCTTGAAATGTAAAGGTAAATATGAGTGCACTATCAGGGGAATAATACAGTGGGAATTTTAATTCAGGACTAACATGCTTGAATACCAAGAGATTTTCCCATAGTCATTTTTCTTATCCTAAATTATTTCTGTCTTGAACATGAAGAAATTCATGAATACCAGTACATTCTTATCAAAGCCAAATTGAAACAGAATTTTTAGATGAGTACCATATGGATTGGGATAAAATAACTCTTCCACCATCACCACACACACTTTTTCTGCTTGACTGAAAGTGCATCTGGACTGTAGAAATAGTTCAGTTTGATGTCACTTTAACTGTCATGGTTCCATCCTACAGAATTTTGGGATTTGTACATTGTGAGAGACCAGCCCTCTTTGGCAGAGAAATCTAAAGACATAATAAAACTACCATAGGATGGAGCAGCAGCACCTAAAGTGGTGTCAAACTGCATTATTTCTACAGTGTAGAATCCAGACTATAATCTGCTTGTGGTGGTGGCATGTGATCTCCAGATCTATTTTAGTCAGAACTTTAAAGGCTGTATCTATGGCCTGAGGCAGAGGGGTTGAAAGGGGCGTGGCAGCAGCGATACTAGGATTCCAGACCATGCAGCAACCACATGATCCGGAACCCTAGTATGTAATGGTGGTGCCCTGATGGCAGCGTCCCATCCACATGGGCGCCACCATCTTGGTGTAAGGGATGCACAGCATCCATGTGTTGCTACGTGTCCATTATGTCACAAGCGTGCCAGTGGCGAACTCATGACGTAACCCGGGTGCTGCAAGAAGAACCTGGAAATACTGGGTTCTTTTTACTCCTGAGGGACATCCCACTATTTGGATGGTTGCAGCATCCCTCTGGAGTTAAAATGGGTGCCTGCAGTCCACCATTTTTGGGCGGTCTGTACTGCACCTAAGATGCAAAACTCTATCCCCAAAACAAATTCAAAATCTTGGATGGCTCTTTTAAAGGTCAAATGAAAACCCTGTAGTATGTTGTGTTTGTGAAAGATTGGTGGCGCAGTGCAGCCACTCACTCACAAATCATAAGTTTGCGAGTTCAATATCAGAGAAAGGGCTCAAGCTCGACTCAGGCTTGCATCCTTCCGAGGTGGCTAAAATGAGTACCCAAATTGTTGGTGGCAATTAGCTTACACTTTGTAAACTGCTTAGGGAGTGCTTAAGTGCACAGAGAAATGTAAGATACTGCACTTAGGGCAGAAAAATAAAATGCACAGATATAGGATGGGGGACACCTGGCTGAATGAGACTACATGTGAAAGGGATCTTGGAGTCCAAGTAGACCACAAGTTGAACATGAGTCAACAATGCGATGCGGCAGCTAAAAAGACCAATGCAATTTTAGGCTGCATCAATAAAAGTATAGTCTCTAGATCAAGAGAAGTAATAGTGCCACTGTATTCTGCCTTGGTCAGGCCCCACCTGAAATACTGTGTCCAGTTCTGGGCACCACAATTCAAAAAGGACATTGAGAAACTGGAACGTGTCCAAAGGAGGGCGACTAAAATGGTGAAGGGTCTGGAAACCATGCCCTATGAGGAACGACTTAGGGAGCTGAGGATGTTTAGCCTGGAGAAAAGAAGGTTAAGAGGTGATATGATAGCCCTGTTTAAATATTTGAAGGGGTGTCACATTGAGGAGGGAACAAGCTTGTTTTCTGCTGCTCCAGAGAACAGGACCAGAAACAATGGATCCAAACTGCAGGAAAAGAGATTCCACCTCAATATTAGGAGGAACTTCCTGACAGTAAGGGCTGTTCGACAGTGGAACAAACTCCCTCGGAGTGTGGTGGAGTCTCCTTCTTTGGAGGTCTTTAAGCAGAGGCTGGATGGCCATCTGTCGGGGATGCTTTGATTGAGAATTCCTGCATGGCAGGGGGTTGGACTGGATGGCCCTTATGGTCTCTTCCAACTCTACGATTCTACGATTCTACGATTCTATGATATGCAGTATAGAAATGTACTTGTTATTGCTAAGATTGATGAGAAGTGTAGTAATTGGGCTTCTCATACATCCAACCACACTTGTTATAATTGCACATGTACAACATATACATGTAATAGCATGTGATACATGTAATGTTGTTGTGTGCCTTCATGTCATTTCCAACGTAGGGTGATCCTAAGGCAAACTTCTTTGCAAGTTTCTTGAGAGAGTGTTTGCCACTGCTATCCTCTGAGATTGAGAGAGCGTGACTTGCCCAAGGTCACCCAGTGGGTTTACATGTCTGACCCAGGATTCAAAAGTTGGTTTGCAGAGTCATAGTCCAATGCTCAAACCATTACACCCCACTGGCTATGTATTTAAAGCATGTAATACATGTTTTAAAGACCATGGGTTTATCTATATTACCTATATATTCCAAATTTCCCCAAGGGTGGTAGCATGTTGTTTACACTATATAGTCCCTAAACCCCAAATTGGGTCTGAGCCGTTTATACATAACCTAGACCCGATTTGGGATTTCCACCCTTTGTCCCACATTAAAAGGACTTACCTTTATTTTCGATTTTTCTTGAAAACCCGGAGCAAAATGTGGTGATGATGGTCGGCTGCCTTCCCACATGGTCCCTGTGAGCATCCCTGCCAAGTTGCTCTGTGGGCCTGAGTTACTCTGAGGTCAAAATGAGGCTGACCACCTTGTTCTGACCTCAGAGCGACTTGCACCCATAGCAGTGGCACTGGCTGTCTGGCTCGCAGGGAACGCAGGAGAAGGTAGCCACCTGTCATTTCCGTGTTTTACTGCAGCAGGTAAGTGGGGGCGATTCAGGTGGGACATGGGGCCAGAATACTCTGGGGGCAGTCTGGAGTATAGATGAACTCCATATTTCATAATTTCATTGTACACTCTTCTGCTTCCTCAATAAAAAAGCCTTAAATGTAATGATAAAAATGGCATTGCAGCTGGAGTGATTGTGCCAGACCTGGTGCTAATAAGAAGCTCTTTCTCCAACCTCTCAGGGGTTATTCAGATGGTGAAAATAATCCAGAATGAATCTGGGTTAAATCTCCATTGTTCACATGCATCCTGAATGTACATGATTCAGTTTGGGATGGCCAACCTCACCCTCTTAACCTGGGATAATTAATACTGGGTTTGGGTTGGGTTTTTTTTTTTTTGAGTTTTTAAAAAAGATTAATATTGCTGGCAGTTTGAATAACCGATGCAAATTGACTCAGGATTAAACTCTGCATGCCTTGAATGCATTTCAAATACATTCACACCATCAATTCCATGTTTATTTGAGTGCTGGCAAGTGAGAGCAACCAAACTTGTGGAGATGTGCAGAAATGCGGTTCCATAGTGTGAATAACAAACCTGGAATATGTGAGTGTGGTTATTTGCATCCTTTCACTAAAAAAAAAAAATGATGTGTGAGGGACCCTTTAACCTGGGGTGGGGGGAGAGAAACAGGATTAATACAATATCATCTTCAAGCTTCTAGAAAAATAAGCCTGCCAGAGTATATAACCACCATCTGGGAAGGATTTCTTTTGTTCCAGTCTTTGGAAGAGGAAATACTAGAATCTTTCCCAAGAGCTTGAATGCCCATCTGGCACTAAGAGCAGAACATCTAGCGCTGCAGACCAGGGAACCATCTGCACTTGAGGTTGTGTCAGCATCCAGCCAAAGGGATATGAGAATACTTCCTTCGTGTATATTTTCTTTTCCTGCATCCTTTTTAAAATCTGTTACTCATAAAACTACACCTGGTTCTCACAGTGGCTTAATCTTATTTCAGTGTATCCTTTGAAGCTAAATTGAGAAGAATCTGAGTGGATCAGGCCTTCCAGATCAATCGAAGCCCCAAAGCGAATTCACTAGCCCACTGATATGGAAGCCACCTGCTGCTGCCACTGTTTTTCTGCCAGATGCCCTTGGGGAACTTTCAAATAGATGGATAAACAATCTGAGAGCCAGAGATCCTTAAACATTAGTAGCAATGGAATAACTACTGAAATAAAGAAAGCTTGGGGTAAATATTGATTCAATATTTGCATGAAAGGACTGTGTGAGCTCAGCTCAGTTCTGGTATTCAAAAGCAATTTCCTGTATTCAGCAGCCATGTGGAAGCACCCCAGACTGAGAATTTTGTGTCGGCTCTTTTTAATTCATCAGTACCAAAAGTTCCAAAATTTGAAGGTGGGAGAAAGCAAAACTGGCAGAGTTGCTCATCCCTGGGCATCCTGTTCTTTAAATTCCAGATGTGGGTCTTTTGTACCTGCCTCCAGTTAGTGAGTCACAAGATATGAAGATTCTAGTTACCCAGAGATTAAAACCCACAAGCTTGACATCAGACCTCCTTTGGTTTAATTCATGGTAAGGACACACAGTTGGCTTGCATTTTTTTCACCTAACATGCAGCACACAACTGAGCATGTGATTTTTATTTTGGGTTTGTTTTTCCTTAGGCGTTTCATGCACAACATGATTCCTTCAGAACGGTTTAATCACAATTCTTCTCTGAATCAGAATGGCAGAGTAGATCTTTTTAAGTAGCAAAGATGGTGCTGCATCATTATCCCAATTAAACACCAGCTGAGCTAGGATTATGTTAATTTCCCTGTCATCCTCAAAGCACTTGAGCTGTCTCAAGCCATGGAGAAGTCTGTATCACCAATACTGACCTTTGGTATCAAAACAATGACAGGTGGTTGTGGCACAGGGAAATGTTGCACCATGAGAGCAACTTTTCAACAGGCATATCAGTACTGGGATTTCAGAGTTTCAGTTTCATGCATTCTTGACCCTCCAGATCTATGAGTCACTGGGCATATTTATGAGTCATTGTATTAGCAGTGACATAGCCAAGACAAGGCACAACTGCAGAACAACTGTAATACTGCAAGACATCAAAAGATCATCATAGGTCACCCCTGAAGTGGGGGACAATTTTATCTGTTCACCATTGTAAGCAGTTCACTGTTGTAAGCAGACATGGCCTATCCCCTTCTCCAATGGGGCAAACCTTCCTCTAAGCTTCCTAGTGGATTGGGCATGAGTAAAAACAAAATTGATCTTTTTTTTAGGGACAAGGGAAGTCTAGGGGGATTTAAACTCCTAAAATAAGATTGTTGTTTTTGTGTTACTTCAACTTGTTTGTGACTTATGGTGACCTGTCACAGGGTTTTCTGGGGCTGAGAGTATGTGACCTCAGTTCTGAATTAGTAACATGCCAGAAAAATTTTATCACTTGATCTGGTGCTTGTATTTTCTAGGGTGTTTCTTTTTCTTTTTCTTTACAACTAGGGGAATGAATGTGAGTTTGTTTGCTGGCAGGCTGTTGTATATCAGGAAACAGTTCTGGATGGCTTCCATACCCTGTAGAACTGAAGCCTCCTTTCAAACTGTTTGAAAGCTATACCCATTGCTCTGCCAGCTGCAGAAGAGTCAAATGATAGATGTTCCTTGTTCCTACACCAGGGCTATCAATCTCTGTGGCTTTCAAAAGAGACAAAGATACTATTTAAAGGAATGGCTGAGTCTTTCTGTTCTTAAGTGTACATGTCATGCTTACAGCTTGCGAGATCTTACCTGGAGGCTCTCTTGTCTGATGTAGTTTTGAGCTGCGTCAATTAACTAGGAGGGCTGACTAATGGTGAAAGAAGGACGACTTTTAGGTCCGTAACAGAATGCAACCAAAGCAGCCTCTGACAATGCCATCTTGATTGTCCTTCCTGCCTTATTCTGATTTTGGAGAAGAGAAAGACTGGGAGGACAGTGTGTTTCCCTGTGTGACCTTGGCTTGCAAAACCAAGAAATAAATCTTGAAAAGTTACAACAGCTTTTATTATTAACTCTGGGGCTCCACAAGAGAATAGATTTTGACAGCTGTCAGAAATGTATCTGTTTCCCTCTCTTCTCTTGCTTGCTAGTGGGACATTAAGCATTCTGAAGAGCTTAGACTCTGAAAACAAGCTGGAGACAGACAATGATTTTTAAAGGAGTTAAAGGTGGGATGAAAGAGGTACTGCTTTCCATGGTGCATGCATGCATTCCTTTTTATCCCACTGTCACAGGAAGCTGCCTTTAAACCATGTCAGAACGTCCGTCAGTGTAGTCCAGCACTGGTTCCTCTGACTGGCATATACAGTATTCTCCAGTGGAGGGCTTTTCCATGCTATGCTATCTTATCCTTTTAGGCAAGGATTGCACCTATGAATTTATGTCAGAATGTAGAAAAATTACTTTCTCAGCAGCTCCCAGAATTACAGTTAACATGACCACTGGGAGGAAGTTATCCTGGAAATTCTCCTCCTAAAAAGTAAATTTCCAAGCACTGCCTTCTTCATACAATACATGTCTACATACCATTGAGCAATGTCTTCTCTCTGCCTCAGATTAATCAGATTTTGTATCAGTGTAAAAGCCAAGGAGAACAATGTCACAAGGTGAGAAATTTGGGTGAACATCACATGCCATAGCAGCAAAGCAGTTTCTACAACAGGGGTCGGCAATGTACGGCCGGCGGGACCGGCACCAGCCCAGCCCTGCCACTGATTGCCACCCCCTGGGGGCTGCCGGCGATCACGCTGATTGGCGCGATCACCGGCAGCCTCCTCCTCCTCCCTACCCTGCGGGGAGGCCTCGGCCTTCCCACAGGGCGGGGAGAGGCTCTGGGGCCGCTGGCGAACGCCACCCTCCCAGGCCTCCACCGCCTCCTCTGCCTCCTCCGCCCCGCCCCAAGGCCGGCGTGGGGCATGGAGGAGGGGGGAGGAGGAGGGGGGGACAGGAGGAGGAGGAGGAGGAAGAAGAGGAGGAGGAGGAGGTGGTGAGTGGCCAGAGGCCTCTGGCTACAAGGTTTTTTTTTTAATTTTTATTTTTGGTGCTTTTAATGTTAACAAGTCTCCCTTGTTTTGACAATGATAGTGTGGTGATGATGATGATGATGATGATGATATGAGTCAGCTTCAGAGGCATGTAGGCACTGTTTCAGAAGCCGAAAGAGTGTCACCTTCCAAAGTGTGTTTTGGGTGCTTTTAATGCTAATAAATCTCCCTTGTTTTGGCAATGATAGTGTGATGATGATGATGATGATGATGATGATGATGATGATGATGATGAATGATCTTGTGTGAGGATATGAGTCAGCTTCAGAGGCATGCAGGCACTGTTTCAGAAGCTGAGAGAGTGTGACTTTCCAAAGTGCGTTTTCTGTGTGTTTTTGGTTCTTTAATGGTGATATTGATATCAGAAAGCCTCTGAGGCATGGCCAGTGTTAATTGCTGTGATTTTTACAAACTCATGCGCAGTGAAGAGAAACCAAAGTCCCTTGACCAAGTACACACTTCTGAGAAGTATAGTTGGTGCAAGAAACCTGAAACAGCAAATCCACTTCTTGTGAAACCACCTGGACATGTTCAATATATGCATAGCCATGTTAAACCATGTTCAGTGTGAAACCCAAAGAGTTTGGTTCTGCAGTAAGCCTCTGATTAAATATGTAAGAGATTGCCATGTTAAGTAAAGCCATGTGAAATGCCCAAATGTGCTTAGTGTGTGTTTGGACGTGTGTGTGTGTGATTGGGGGGGGGGGGCATGTCCCATTTCTGCCCTCTGTGCCCCATGCCTTCAAGATACAAGGGCTGGGAGGTTGTGGTTGTTGTTGTGTGCCTTCAAGTCGTTTCCTGACTTATTATGAAAAATCCTTTGCAAGTTTTTCAGAGGTGGTGGTGGTTTGCCATTGCCTTCCCTTGAGGCTGAGAGAGTGTGACTTGCCCCCCCCCCGGCAAAGTTTGGGTTTGTTGCTGTGTGTGCCTTCCAAGTTGTTATGGCTTCTGTGGGGTTTTTCTGGGTAGTTTTCTTCAGAGGAGGTGGGGATGCCATTGCCATCCTCTGAGGCTGAGAGAGTGTGACATGCCCAAGGCCAAAAAAAAAAAAAAAAAAAAGAAAGAAGGAAAGTAGTAGTAGTTAATTTTTCAAACCCTTTCCTTTTTAATAAAGTATTGTGTGCAGAAGAGGTGGGAGGGGGTTTGCGTTTGCAGAACTGCAAGGCTGCAGAAAAGAGAAAAGAAAAAAAGAGAGAGGTTGCATAACGATTGGTTTGGTTTTTACTTCAAAATATGATGTGTGCAGTGTATGTAGGAATTGTTTTTTATATTTTATTTATTTATTTAATTTTCTTTAAAAAAATAATTATTTATTTTTTGGCTTCAGCCCCCCAGTTGTCTGAGGGACAGCAACCCGGCCCCCTGCTCAAAAAAGGTTGTCTACCCCTGTATCTACAACATCAGCAAATGTGCATTGTATTAATGTAATGTTTAATTTTTATTTTTATTACTTTTTAGCTGTTATTTTTATGATTGAGGGAGGGTTGGGGTATGAGATTGTTTGTAACTGTGAATTTTTATTTTTATTATATTTTATTGTTTATATTTGTTCCACCTTGATTCCCTCAGGAAAAGGCATGATGATGATGATGATGATGATGATGATTTATAGTCTTGCACAATTTATCTTTCCCCAGCTCATACTCTTTATCCAGCTCATATTGCTTTGGTGTGAAAACTGAATTAGATAGTCCTGGAGATATTCTGGAAAGGATATTTTCAAGAAAGGTGCAAATATGAAGAAGTCTAACAGTTTCACATTCTCTCCCATTTATTTTTTTCTAAAATCTTAAAAGATTTTTTTAAATAGTCCTAATTATGAATAAACATTTCTAAGATCTTATATATGAACATACGTCTTAATCTTTTGCATTGGCCATACTCAATAGTACAGCTTGACAGAGCATGGTGAAGGCAGTGTTGTAGGGATGGAAAGATGAAAAATGAGATTCCTGAGTGTTCTCAACAAGAATCTCAACAAGAAAATTCTCCTATGATGAAAATCTTTAGTTTGGGACTTTTCCATGTGAGAAAACCAATGTGTTTTTTAATGTAGAATATTGTGTGTTATGTGTCATTTTTTGGTCAGAAAACAACATTCCTGAGCAGAAAATGCTGTTTTTGATGCAAAAACTGGATTTTATTTATTTATTTATTTATTGCACAGAATAAGCTCCAAACTATGACTAATTCTCAAAAACTCTAAAGTTTGAGGACTTTCTCAGAGAAGGGAGAAAAATAGCAGAATTATCCACTATTGCATGCAAGAATGAAATTTATGAAGATTTACATCCCTACTGTGTTGTACCCACCTGCTGCACAACTATGAAAAATGAGGTGCTTGTTGGGGGGGAAATGGTGGCAGCCTCAGTTTAGCATCACAAACATGACATGAGCCCATCTGTACAGACGCCCACAACCCTAGCACATCACCACAACGCCATAGCTGTGTGGCACCGTCCAGATGGCACTCACAGCAATGATGTCACTGCTATGTGGTGGCCAGATGGAGCCACGCGACAGCAATGTGCTCACACCACCTCCAGTTGTTTATGGCGGCACAGAAAGGAGCCACTTTTCAGCGCTCCCTTTTTCCACGCAACCACACCGCGCAATTTGGTTGCTATGGCACGGCTATGCGGAAAAGAGAGGCTGCTCCCGGCCACCTCTTTCTGGTGGTCTGTACCCTGCCATGATTACACAATGAATGAAAACCAGACCTTTAGGAGCAATGTACTCGAAGCCTGCTGCTTAGATGGATGAATACCAGGTTTCCTTTCTAGCACATACAAGGTGTGTGCGTGTGTGTTTAAAAAAATAACAACTCAAGTTCTTTCAACTGCATTTTTGAAGAAATGTGTGAAATATGGTTAAGTTCTTTTTTTAAAAAAATAAATGGAACAAAGTTATCAACTATGTCTAGAGGAAGGACACTTGTTTATCTTTGATATTCTATACCTCTTGGAACCCCTGCCATTGTATCACAATGTTGGTGGATAGAGGAGCTCTTGATGTAAGATGTTCTTCCCAATGGGCACAAATGCCAGAGCTTGGAAAAGTTACTTTTAGACCTTATAAACCATAACTCTCAGTAGCCATAGTTGCTGGGGATTCTTGGAGGCATAGTCCAAAGAAGTAACTCTGAAAACTGCTGATTTGCGGTGAGACCAGGGACAGTTTATCTCTGATGCCTCCTGCTCTAATCTGCCTTGCCTGACAGGCGCTTCTGTTCTCCCTCTTCATATATGTCACACACATTCCCTGAGCAAAAGCCCTTTCAAGGCCAATGGGTAGACTTTTATTATTCTTGTCATAAGGCATCTGTCCTTTCCTGGAACAGCCAAATGACCTCCACAGTAATACTCAAAATGATATAAGTGCTCCAGAAATGTCAAAAAGCAGATGGCTCGAGAGATTGTCTTGCACTGGTTCTGCACTGTAAGGGAACTGCATCTCCCACAAGCTGAGCTCAATAGCAGATGAAGGACTGTGAGGGAAACGAGTACAGCATCCTGGATACCCCAAGCTCACTTTGCCCTGGTTGAAATCCAGATTGGCTGGCACACTTCCCAGAGGTTAAGGCTCACTTGCCAGCTAAGACTGCATCGACTTCAACATTCTAGTGATCATGTTTTAAGTGAATAATCCACACAGTCAGTTTCTACAGGGGTAGTTGTGGTAATTTGTTTCATGAGAAACAGCAAAGAAGGAGAAGGAGAAGGAGAAGGAGAAGGAGAAGAAGACAACGACGACATTAGTGGTTCAAATGTCTGCTTTTTGTTGATCATGATACATGCTATCTGCCAGCAATACCCTACTGCATCCTGCACAGGTCAAACAAGTAGGGATGGGTGAGGATTTTTTTTTCAGTTGAATAAAGAGTTTAATCTGTCTTTGCAATTTTCTCCATATTCAAGATAGGACAGAACTTAGAATCAGAGTTGGAAGAGACCACTAGGGGTCATCCACTCTAACACCCTTAATTTCTTTTTACATGAATATAAGAGAAAGCAAAGATATACCCTCCAACATTTCACAGATGAATACTGAGAGATGTGTGGGTGAACAGTGTAAGCCTCCCCTGTGTGTGCATGTGCCTTCAAGTCTTGAACTCATAGGGCTTTCTTAGTCAAGGAATACTCAGGGGGTGGTTTGCTATTACCCTCCTCTGAAATATAGCCTAGTATTCTTTGGCTATTTCCTACCAGGGACCCTGCTTAGTTTCTACCCCTATAAAAACTAAACATCCTGTCTCCCCTTTCTTTCTTGGTTCACTACCAGTGTCCTCTCTCCATCCCAACTGCCACTTGTCTGGCCACAGAGGGAAAGAAGAAAAAGCAGGCACAGCTCCATCAAGGCTTGGCCCAGAAGCAGATGAAAAGCCCTCCCTGCACCTAGTGATTGGAGAAACCCATGTTTTTCTTCTCTTTCATTGAGAACTTGAGGAGAATTTCTTTTAAAAATATTCGTTCCACAAAACCCCCTTTCAAAAGGTGATTTCTTCTCTCTCTTCCAGCAGCTAGCGAAATATTTTTCACAGATTTCTCGAATGACAATAAAAGACAAGTCGAATAATTACGCTAATTACTTTGCATTTCAAACTCAATTGCCATGTCAAAAGGAAGTTTGGCAGATGTTTAAAGAACATTCCTATGCTTAAAAAAACCTGAGGGCACACACACAAAAGGGGGGGAAAAGCCCAGTCTCAACAAATAAACTGTGAAGCCCCAACAAGAAATGCTAGAGTTGAGGGGACTCTCAAGGACCATCCAGTCCAAGCCACTTCTGCTATGAAGGAATACATGGGATCCAACTCTGCACCTCTCCCATGGTGATGCCAAGGTCATGCAATAATAATAATAATAATAATAATAATAATAATAATAATAATAATAATAATAATAATAGGCAAGGAGAGTGCAGAATATCTAGCCTCCCAGTTCACCATAAAAATTCACTGGCTGACCTTGGGCAAGTCACTTGCTCTCAGCTTCAACTCCAACTCTGCACCTCTCCCATGGTGATGCCAAGGTCATCCGCTTCCGAGCTCAATATAAGGTGTTGGTAATTACCTATAAAGCCCTAAATGGCTTGGGCCCAGGATACCTAAAGGACCGCCTCTCCCCGTACATTCCGCCTCGCACCCTCAGAACGTCTGGGCAGCAGCTACTGAAGGTGCCTGGGGCTAGGTTAGTCTCCACTTCCCGGAGGACATTCTCCATAGCTGCCCCAGCCCTTTGGAACGCGCTGCCCATAGAGCTCCGCTCGTCTACTACCCTGGCCCAATTTAGGAAGGACCTTAAAACCTTCCTATTCCAACAGGCATTCCCCGAATAAAAATCCTGTGGGCCTACCTCCTCTTCCGTGGCCAAGAGGTTGGGCTATGGGGCTTTTTTGCTTGTTTGCTTGATTTTATTGTTGTGTATTTTAATCTGTTGTTATCTGTGTTTTAACCTGATGTAAGCCGCCCTGATTGTAGGAAGGGCGGCATATAAATAAAAATTTTATTATTTATTATTATTTATTATGCAATAATAATAATAATAATAATAATTGGCAAGGAGAA
>NC_056522.1:22751186-22798206 GCF_019175285.1 Sceloporus undulatus | reverse complement strand
TGCAGAATATCCATGAGTGAGAGAGTGTGACTTACCCAATGTCACCCTGTGGATTTACATGGCTGAGCTGGGATCGGGACTCTAGCCTCCCAGTTCACCATAGAAATTCACTGGCTAACCTTGGGCAAGTCACTTGCTCTCAGCTTCAACTCCAATTCTGCACCTCTCCCTTGGTGATGCCAAGGTCATACAACAACAACAACAACAACAACAACAATAATAATAATAATAATTGGCAAGGAGAGTGCAGAATATCCATGAGTGAGAGAGTGTGACTTACCCAATGTCACCCTGTGGATTTACATGGCTGAGCTGGGATCAGGACTCTAGCCTCCCAATTCACCATAGAAATGCACTGGCTGACCTTGGGCAAGTCACATGCTCTCAGCTTCAACTCCAACTCCTAGGTATTCCTTCATGGTAGAAGAGGGGGGGTTGGATGACCTCTTTGAATCCCTTTGAATGCTAGGTTTTATCCATCATGGCAGAATTCCTGCCATTGCACCCCACCCTGCCCCTTCTTCTCTTTTGTGAGGGTCACACTCTCTCAGCCTCAGAGGCAGGGCATGACCAACTCTGCACTTCTCCCATGGTGATGCTAAGGTCATGCAATAATAATAATAATAATAATAATAATAATAATAATAATTGGCAAGGAGAGCCTCAGAGGCGGGGCATGACAAACCTCTCTCCAGCTCTCTCAAGGTGATGCTAAGGCAAACCTACTTTTATTTTGCATAAAGGGCAGAATGTCTTATCTACCACCAACACACAAAATGCCTTCCCTTTTGTTCTCTTTTGTTTTTCAAAGTAAAGCTGTGAGTGAGCAAAGATGGGGGGGGGTCACCCTAACAAAGGAAACAGCCTCTGGTAAAACCCAGGATGAATGGTAGCTTTTCTTACACAAAATACCCAAATCCTGTAGGTCGAATTTGTCAGCTGAAAGTTTCTTCTCTTCTCTTCATTTGGAAATGATTAAAAATCAAAATTCTTACTCATGATCGAGAAGTGTTCAGAATTTCTTCTCTATAAAATGCTTTCAAAATTTTCGAATTAGACATATTTCTACTAATTTTTGAATTTTGGAGAATAATCTTTAGATCCCTACCTGCACCTAAACTGCCACTGTTCTGGCCTCGGATGGAGAGAAGAAGAAGCAGGCACACCACCATCATGCCTACACCCAGAAGCAGATGAAAGACCATCCATCCAGTCTGTCCTGTTTTGCCCTTGGGAAGCTAGCCAAACTCCCAGTCCAATGCCTCAGCATGTTAAACAGGCAATGAGAGAGAGAAAAAATTCAAGCTCACCAAGGTGTCTGGAGAAAAGGAGTGGCCATCTAATGTAGTACAAGTCCTTCACAGTCAATAGTCAGTCCAGTCAAATAGTCCAAAGGGTAATAGTTAGAGGCAGGGTTTTAGGCAACAGGCAATCAGTCAAAGAACAGGATATCACCATGGATTTCTCCCAAGGAAGATGGATGGTTGTCAGTCATCATGGACCAAAGGAGGTATTGGGATACGTATAGCCCATCTGGGTCTCCCAAATGCTCCCTCTTAGCAGTGTACTTCTTACTTAAAAGCTTGGAGTGTCAGCGTCTTTCTCTTTCCTTGCATCTATCTGCAGTGGTAGGCACTAGTAAGTCTGTTTCTTCTTTTGGGGTTGTAGCTGTCATTAATTCTGCACTTGTGGCTAATGGGAAATTGGCCCCTGTGCTGGCTGCAGGCTCATTTCCTGGGACTGGTGGAGTTCCTACATCCCTGGCATGTCCCCTGGGCTGTCAGCCCCTCCATTAGTGCCTTTGGAGTCGGAGGACATACCAGGATCTTGTAGCGGGGCATGATAAACCCGAACCACCACTGTTCTGGCCTCAGAGGGAGAGAAGCATCAGGAGACACAGCTCTATCATGGCTGGGCCAAGAAGCAGATAAAAGGCCCTCCCTGCATTCTAATCACCACTGACCTGGCCTTGGAGGGAGAGAAGATGCAGGCACAGTTCCATCATGGCTAGGCCCTGGAACAGATGAAAGGCCCTCCCTCCATCCCAACCATGACTGTCTTGGTCTCAGAGGGAGAGAAGAAGAAGATGATGGTGAAGAAGAAGAAGACACTGTTCGATCATGGCTAGACCCAGAAGCAGATGAAACACCTTCTCTGGGGTGGGGGGAGGGGAAGAGAGAATCATAGAATCGTAGAGTTGGAAGAAACCACAAGGGCCATCTAGTCCACCCCTGCCATGCAGGAACTCTCCATCAAAGCATCCCTGACAGATGGCCATCAAGGCTCTGTTTAAAGACCTCTAAGGAAGGAGACTCAACTACACTCCAAGGGAGTGTGTTCCACTTTCAAACAGCCCTTATTAGTCCAATAATCTATTGGACTTAATCCCCTTTCACATTGCTTCCCCTTTTCCTTTTGTGTCATATTGTAAACTTGAGGGCAGAGAACTGTTTTGTTGTTCTTTTACTTGTAAAGCACCATGTACAGGGATGGTGCCATATAAGTAAATAGTGGTGGTGGTGATGAAACCCACAGCACTCCGCATTCTTTGAAAGCCTTGCATTCTTCACCATCATCTACTACTGTCACCCCACCTCCCTCTTCTGCCTCCATGAAAGCCCACTTAAAAGGAACCTTAACTTCAAAGCATAAAAAGGCCTGAATTCCTTCCCAGTGCCATGTCCCACCCCTGGAAGCAATGATGAATACTGCTGCAGGCTGATCCTGCAAATTCTCTGAGAGCTGCCGCTGAGGTTTCAGCTGAGAAGTACAACAGCCACAGATAATTTCCTCCAGTGGGGGGTGAATCAGAAATGCAAATGAGGCTCTGAGATGAGCTTAATTCCCCCCCCCCCCTTTCTATATATATGAATGATGCCATGAAGAATTAATACACTCACTCACTGAAAGAAAGAACAAAATGAAAGCATTCTGTTTCCTTATATCCTGCAGTCAAGGAGTGAAGAAATGGAAGACAATAATCACAAGGCCAGTAATATAAAGTAGTTTTTTAAAAATCCTTATTTCCCAGACAGCACTAATTGCTATGATTTATGGAAGTTTATGTCCTGCCAGAGCCATTATGTGATTCATAAAGAAATTAATCCCTTTGCTTACAAAATACTAATTTTCTCACTTGCCTAGTTTAGAAATATTTACCTGTGATCAAGCATACCCTGGTTTGTACAGTCCAGATTAAGCTTCTGTCATCCTACTTTTTCAGTTGCTTTTAAAATGCCCCAGATTCTCCCTTCAAACAGAGCTCAAAATGTAAAAATAGTTTGCAACCAGGTAATGCAGCAAAGGGAGAGGAGAGGAGTGGTGGAAGCTTTCCCTTCCCAGTAGATCCAGGCAAAAGCAAGCTGCTTCCCTGTTCTTCCTCATTAATAACTTTTGTTGCCTTGACCACATTCAAATCTTGCTTGGCTATACATGCCCCAGTTTTCATCTGTGAAATTTTGGAGGGTATGATCAAGGCAGTTTGAGTACTCCATAGTACTGGGCCCAGATAGATGCAGGTATTTGGTGTTTCTGGGTTTAATCTAGGATTTACCTTCTGTGGAAAGAAGGTCCTCATTTATAGGATGATTTTTTGGGGGATCTTTCCGTTCCTGCACATCTTGCCTCAGTCAGCAGGTCTTTTTACCCTCTGCATAGCATTTTTGGGTGCTAGAGTTACTGCTGTGAAGCAGAGATGTAATTCTTCACTACTTTTCTTCTCAAATGAAGCAATGAATAATTTTAGCAATTTTCTTCTCACTGTGAGAAAGTCTTCAAAAACTCATTTTTGAATACTGTTTGCAGTCTCATATTTCTTCTGCACACATCAAAATTGCACATGATTTTTCTGCACACAAAACATCATTTTCTGTACAAAAAATAAATTATTTGTTATGTGCAAAATAGAATGTTCAGAAAAAAACAGTTTTATGCGCAGCAAAGAACACAAGCATAATGAAAAGAACACAGTATACTTCAAATGATCTTAATCGTTCTCAAAGTGAGGGACATTTTGGAATTCCTCCTAGATAAGAGGTTGAAATGGAGAACATGTCTAGAAAAGGAGGCTGTCTGGTCACCCTTCATGGGCAGCCTGGAGTATCCGGGTCCTGGAGCTTTCTGACCTCTCTACAGTAGTGTTTGCCACTGCTACCACCACACTACTACATGCTTCTCAAACTGTCTTCATTTGAAGCCCAGTAGACTGCACCACATGACAGCCAGTGTGGCATAGTAGTCTGAGCATTGGACTATGACTCTGGAGACTAGGGTTCCATTCCCAGCTCAGCCATAAAACCCACTGGGTGACCTTGGGCAAGTCACACTCTCTCAGCCTCAGGGGAAGACAGTGGCAAGCCCCCTCTGAAGAAGTTTATTTATTTATTTATTTCCCACCTCTCTCCATGGATCAAGGCAGGGAACAGCAACAAGTAAGAGAGACACCACATCAGTCAAAACATAGGATGAAGCTACAGAATTTAAAGTGGTGCCAAGCAGCATTAGTTGTATAGTGTAGATGGACCTCAAATCCCCAGCCAACAGGGCCAGTGGCACGGATGGGAAAGCAACTGATTGGTACTACCTCCACCTCCCGTTTCTGTAAACTTACTCATGTGACAGTACATTTCATGCTACAAGGATATTCACATCATTCTGACATTTTAACACATATAGTCATGCAATATTCAGCACATATTTTAATTCTCATTTCATTGCTAGTTTGTGACTCTAACATGACTAAGGTGGTGCATGTCATGTGCTCACTAGAATGACCTTGGCCCCAGAGACACCCAGAGGCATCTTACAGAAGGCGTTAAATATGTAATTCAATGAGAAACCAGAATCTCATTTTATCACCTCTTCTCTTAGATCAACACTCTGGCTTGAAAATCAGCTTCACACAATGCGATTCGTCCCTGCAAATGAAACAGAGAGTAAGTTGTAACTATGTATTATCTCCCCCTCTGTTGTCAACTTGAGGAATGAAACCATTGATAATACACTTGTGGGTCCTGGACAGATACCTCCAGTTCTGTTTATGATATTAATGCTATTTATATGGTCCCATTTCTAATGCAACCTTGAACGTACTTCTCATTGACTCTTGAATGTAGGTGTCTGACACCTGGTTATAAAGGGTTCACTCTATAGGAATGTGGGAATAGAATGCCTATATATTGGTGTCATGATCCACTCAAATGACATCTTTGAATTAGGGGGGTGGAAATGCTAAGAAATGTCTGGTCAGGGTCCAGTAGGTTCAGAGTCAAATGGTATGGTTTAAACAAGCCAGTTGTTAGATTTTGGAACTAACAGACTTGGATCAAAACAGCCAGAGATTGATGACATAGCACTATAGATCACACGTCAAAAGACCAAGAAGTGACATGATAACCAGCAGCATTCATTACCTGAAGGGATGTAATATAAAGGTTGGAGTGACCTTGTTTTCTGCTACTCCGGAGACTAGAACATGAACCAATGGATAGAAATGACAAGAAAAGAGATTCCACTTAAAGATTAGGAAGAATTCCTTTACTATAGGCATGTCTACATGAGCCAATCAAACTAGTTTCCCCCTGCCCTCACTGCCCACATGATGCAGGGCCAAATTCCCCAATTCAAGAGTTTACTGTCTTCATGGCGTGAGGCCAGTTCCTCATCAAATCCACCCTTTCCCTCCCTTAAACTGACTTTGAAAACTTACCATTTGCTCCAGATTTTGCAGTAAAACTCGGAGCACTCTGCATTGATGCTGGGTAGCTGTTTACACACACATCCAAGTCTTAGAAAATATTGCATGAAGTGAGCAAGCTTCCTATTGGCTACTTAGCTCCCTTGATCCTTTCCAGGCCCACCAGGGCTGTGGCCACACTGAAGAAATAATCCAGGTTGACACCACTTTAACTGTCATGGCTCAGTTCTCCTTCTGGGAATTGTAGTTCTGTGAGACATTTAGCCTTTTCTGTCAGAGAGCTCTGGTGCCACAACAGACTATAGTTCTCAGAATTGCATAGCATTGAGCTGTGGCAGTTAAAATGGTGTCCGCCTGGATTATCTCTGCAGCGTAGATAAAGCCTAACTGCACCTTTGCTTCCTGCTCAGTCCTAGAAACAAGGACTATGGATCTTCCTGCCAGACTCCCATGTTTAAACCCACTAGGACTTTTCACACATGCCATAGGACCCCATGCAGTTGTGGTGGACGTGTGCTGCACCATGGTCTAGAGTGCACAGAGCCCGTCTTTGGCACTCAACCTCAGTATTGCCCAGCTTAATTTGTTTATTGCTTGCAAATCACCTCACCCCATTCTGCAGTTTTCCATTCTGAAGATTAGAAGTTAAGATAGGAAAATCCTTTTATTTATAAAGCTCTCTATTTTTTTTTCCAGATTTCACAGCACTTTTGTTGGGAAGATTAATTTCACTTGTCAAAATGAAGCATATCTCGGAAAAGCTGTTTTCTGGCATCACATTGCTCACAAATCTTCATATATATGGGGAAAGAGAGAGATAGGTCTAGAAGATGCTGCCCAATATAAATGGTTTAACACTTTTAAAAATAAACCATCACCCGCTTCTCTGTAAAAACAGCCAGGTGTGGTTAGGAGGTGGTTTTTTTTAAGGGGGTAGTTATTTAAAAAATAATAATAATCCATGTTTGGAATTATTTCACATGAAATGTATTTAAGGAAGTAAGCGCAAAACACATTCGCAGTAGACGTCTCTTTCAAGTGCAAGAGATAAGCAACTTAGGACTTTCATATCATGAGCCTCATTCTCGCCTTGGTCTTGCCACAATCACATTGTTAAAAGAGAATGAAAACATACTGGTTTTGTAGCTTTTATTGCCATACCTCTCTTGAAAAGCATGATGGGGGTGTTTGTGCCATCGATGGTCCCCATTCACCCTCTTCCTCATACCTCCTTTACTGTGCTTTCCTGCCTTATGCCCTACCCAGCATGCCTATCTTTCTTTTCTTTTCTTTCTTTCTTTCTTTCTTTCTTTCTTTCTTTCTTTCTTTAAAAATAATTGTATTTGTAATTGCATTCTGGAGTTATGGAGATGTGATTTGGGGGAGGGGGGGAAGAAAAAGAAAGATAAAAATGGGAAAAAAGAAAACAGCCTGATTTGGAATAGCAAAGGCAAGGGTGGGTGGGGGGATAAGAAGGAGACTGGCACCACATAACTGTCAAACATCAGGACTGCTGTGGACTGTCACTATCACATCTGTAGAGTAAAGGGGTGGCATAATGATTGGCTGCTTATTGATGGGTTTTCCCATCAATGAAAAGATGCCCTCTAACAACACTTTAGAGCCACAACAGCAATGGATTGGAGGCGACATTGTGCAATAGGTATTGCCAAAGTATTGCCAGGTATTGCTAAAACTGCAGTTAAAAATCTGTGTATGATAAGATCCTTAAAGCTAGGGCTGGGCAAAACTCTCTGCTTTGTTTTCTATCACATTCCCATTTTTTTCAAGCACAGGTTTGTCCCATTCTGTTGCATCTTGTTGCTGCCTCGGTTTTCATGAAAAAAGAAATCTCCACAAAGATTTTGCCTGCTGCTCCCAGACTGTGGCATGACCTGCTAGAAGAGATGTGATAGCCGAAAACGCTGACTGCTTTTAAAACAGCTTTAAAGACTTATCTCTTCTGGTAAGCTTGCCCAGTCAATTTTAAATCATGACTTTTTAATCTGTATATGAACTCCTATGAGAGTATTTTAATGATTTTCTAGTATTGTATTTTATCTGTGTTTATGTAATTTTTTTACTGTGTTTTGTATTTTAACGTGCTGTACCCCACCTTGAGCTTTGATGAGAGGCGGGAAAGAATTTTTTAAAAATATTGTTGTTGTTCTTGTTGTTATGTGTACACATTTCATGTGCACTTTTCTGTGCATGAACATTTGTATGCACTGCTGTACAAGACTGTGCAACTGATTTGGCCAAATTTTCAATAATGAGGCACATATGGCTGATAAACCTATTTGAATGAGCTCAGTTTGAGTTTAGCACAAAACAGGCACATTTGAAAGTGTTTTGACCATTGGGGATATCCGGATGTGGATATCCAGACAGCCAAAGTAAGGGGGGGGGGATTCATTCTCCAACACTGATACTTCTACTGTGCAATGTGATGCCAGAACCTGACTAGCACTCTTTAGTCACAGTGTTTATGAGGCTGGATTATGTAAATTCACTGACACTATATACTTGAATATGCTTCTCTGTCCTACCAGTAGGGCAAATATATTGTGGGAGAATAATAATAATAATAATAATTTTTATTTTTACCCCGCCTTTCCATGGAGATGATCAAGGCGGCTTACAAAGGTTAAAAACATTACAATACAAGATAAAACAGTTACAATATAAGGTTAAAAACATTGCTACAAGGAATGGGAACAGGAATCAATAAAATACACATGTCAAGGGCAAGAAAAGGGAGAAATCAATTTACGATGGTCCGGGGTCAAAAGGAAGAGGACAAGGGGCAGAGAAAGAACAATTAACTAAGGTGGGAAGGCCAACCGAAATAAATGCGTTTTTAATTTTTTCTTAAAAGAAGCTAATGAAGCGGCGGAGTGGAGCTCTACAGGGAGCTTATTCCAAAGAGAAGGGGCAGCGATGGCAAAAGCCCTCTGTGAGGTCTTCACAAAATGTGACCTAGGGGCCTCCAACAAATTTGTCCCGGATGTTCAAAGAGTGCGAGGTGGATTATATGGGGAGAGGCGGTCCTCCAAGTACCCTGGGCCAAAGCCATTTAGGGCTTTATAGGTCAAAACCAACACCTTGTATTGAGCTCGGAAGCGAATAGGCAGCCAGTGAAGATCTTTTAAAATGGGTGTTATATGGTCCGACCTGGAACTACCAGCGACCAGTCTAGCTGCCATATTCTGCACCATTTGCAGCTTCCGGGTTTGGTACAAGGGTTGCCCCATGTAGAGCGCATTGCAGAAATCCAATCGAGAGGTTACCAAAGCATGTACAACAGTTTCAAGGTCCCTACGGTCCAGGTAGGGACGCAACTGGCGTATCAGCCGAAGCTGATAACAAGCACTCCTGACCGTCGCATCCACCTGAGATGTCAGCTGGAGCGATGAGTCAAGGAGTACACCCAAGCTGCGCACCGAGTCCTTCAAGGGGAGCGTGACCCCGTTCAGGACCGGATGACAGATCTCGCCACCTGGAACTGGGGAACCTATCACTAGTACTTCCATTTCCCCTGGATTCACACTGAGTTTGTTCTCCCTCATCCAGCCCATTACTGACACCAAGCAGGCATCTAGAGGAGAGATGCCATCCTTAGTTACTGCATCAGTCGGAGACACAGAGAAGACTATTTGTGTATCATCAGCGTACTGATAACACAGCGCCCCATGTCTTGGTATCCTGCAATTTACCTGCAAGCATAAACCGCTGGGAGAGATCATCCGGAGACATGGGGCATGGTGTTATCAGTATGCTGATGACACCCAAATATGTTTCTCTGTGTCTCCAACTGATGCAGTGACTAAGGATGACATCTCTCCTCTGAATGCCTGCCTGAAGTTGGTAATGGGCTGGATGAGGGAAAACAAACTCAGACTGAATCCAGAGAAAATGGAAGTACTTGTGATAGGTTCCTCAGGCCTAAGGAAGGAAATTTGTCAACCTGTCCTGGACGGGGTCACACTTCCCCTGAAGGACGGAAGTTCGCAGTTTAGGAGTACTTCTGGACTCATCCCTGCAATTGACATCTCAAGTAGATGCGACGGCCAGAAGTGCTTGCTATCAACTTCGGTTGATACACCAACTGCGACCCTACCTAGACCGAAGAGACCTTGAAACGGTGGTACATGCTCTGGTAACCTCTCGTCTAGATTTCTGTAATGCACTTTACATGGGTCTACCCTTGTACCAAGTTCGGAAGCTTCAGTTAGTGTAAAATATGGCAGCCAGATTGGTTACCGGCTCATCAAGGTTTGACCATATTACACCTATCTGAAAAGATCTTCACTGGCTCCCAATCTGCTTCCAGGCACAGTACAAGGTGTTGGTTATTACCTATAAAGCCCTACATGGCTTGGGCCCAAGTTACTTATGGGACCGCATCTCCCTATATAATCCGCCCCGCACTCTTAGAACATCGGGTAAGAACCTATTGGAGATAGCAACCTCTAAGTATTATTATTATTATTATTATTATTATTATTATTATTATTATTAACCTTTATTTATAAAGCGCTGTAAATTTACACAGCGCTGTGTATGTTGCTACTTCGCAATGAGCATTTTCAACATCAGTTCCGAGACTTTGGAACAGTCTCCCTGAGGAGATCCGCTCGGCGACCTCGTTAGAAACATTTAGAAAAGCGATTAACACCGAGCTTTTTAGCTGAGCATACGCCACCTGATATGAATACCCCCCTGATATGAATGATTTGCCCTGTCTGTGTATGATCCCTGCCTTGTTTGTTGATGCTATTGTTACTGTATGATGTTGTATATTTTATTGTTTTTAGCTGCTTTTAATTGAATTTTTATGTAAATACTTTGTGCTTTTTTAGTCTGTAACCCCGCTTCGATCCACCGGGAGAGGCGGGAAATCAGAAATAAATTTATTATTGTTGTTGTTGTTGTTGTTGTTGTTGAATTAAACTGTACCCAGTTTCAAATTCATGGCAGACTTAATTTGCATACATTGTAATTTATAAACACATTTCCCCCTCTCATTCCCATACCAACCCTTCTATGTTGTTACAGCCAGATTCTTGTCACAGAAACAGCCTTGAACAGACTCCACACAGGCATGCCTCTTTCCTGTTATTATCTCAGATCACCATGTGTCAGCAACAGCCTTTTCTACTGTATATCCCATTACAACAATTTCCCAACGTTTTATGGCTGGCAAAGTGCATATGCAACTCCTGACAGAGGACATGGGAGAGAACCTTCTCTATGATGGCATTGCAGTTGTGAAATTCCCTCCCTCTGGAGGCCCAGTTGCTGCCAACACTGGGACCTTTCTGACACCAAGTTAAAAATTTGGCCTTTTATTAAAGCTTTGGGGCCAAACTGATGTTTTCCAGGCATATCCTATGGTTGCATGATTTAAAATTATTTTAATCAGTTTTAAATTTTCTGATGTTAATTGATAAATGTTTTTAATATATTCATAATTTTAATTACTGTTTTTATTTATTGTTTTAAGCTGATTTTATTCTAAGTTTTGTATGCAATTTCCCCTAATGTATGTCATTTTCTAAGTAATTGCCCCAACTATTCTTTTCTGTATATTCTTCTTCCCTAAAACTCATATTTTATGCATTTTCTCCAAATGTATTCATTTTGGTAAAAGCCTAAATATTCTAAAGGCAGCAGATGCTGCCTAAGGGTCAGCCCTGGTTACTACTTGGATGGGAGCCCGCCAATGAAGACCAGGTGTTGTAGGCTATATTTCAGGGGAAGGAACTGGCAAAACCACCTCTGAGTATTCCTTATTTAAGAAAATCCCATGAAAGTCATGGGGCCATCATATGTTGACAGGTGACTTGAAGGCGCATACACACACATTCATTTTTGTACTGTATGTGTTTTTAATGTTAGGGAAGTGCAGCATACAATTCAAAAGGTAAAAGATGAAGGATAATTCTTTTCCAAATTGTATGCATGTTCAAGAATTGTGAACTTTTCTGATGTGTAGTAAGATATCCACAGAAAAAACTAGAGATACATCTCAAAGTGCTTCTTAGAAGGCTCTTTTATTATATAACAATTCATGTATCATTCATATAACTAAGCAGTCACCTCAAACCACTTTGAGAATGTCTGTTTTTTTCATATGGATTCATATGACACTCTCTAATTTTTGTGTCTTTCATATTACAATGTAGAACAAACACTTTTCTCCCATGTCCCTCCCTACAACTCATTTTTCTGTTGAAGAATATTTTTCCAGCTATCTTCACTAATGGGTTGCAGTACCGCCTTTATCTTCTAAAGCTCGCAGCCAAGTTCCCAAAGGCATTGTTAATGAAAGTGTGTCTCTTCCCAGGAGCCAGTATAAGGTTTTCCTTGCTTGACCTAGAAGCAAAATCTTTTCAGTACCATAAATGAGACTATTTCTACATATGTACAAAACAGAATTTGAAAGAAGATCTCTTTTTGTACTACAACCCTCAGACCTCTTCATTTTCAGTTGTACTGAGAGCTCCTTTACAAAAGATAACTTTTCAAAGCTTTGGAATAATTCCATGATACTTCATTGATAGCAATGTCTCCAGCGGTCAAGCAGGACTATCATAGGCAAGTGTAGGACCTGGTCTGGTAAGCTAGACCAGGGACCTATTTATATGGATGAATCATAGAATTATAGAGTTGGAAGAGACCACAAGGACCATCCAGTCCAACCCCCCCCCCCCCATCATGCAGGAATACAGAATTAAAGCACTCCTGACAGATGGCCATCCAACCTCTGTTTAGAAACTCCAGAGAAGGAGACTCTACCTGTTGGAAGCAGCATATTCCACTGTCAAGCAACTCTTACCATCAGCATGTTCTTCCTCGTGTTTAGGCGGAATCTCTTTTCCTGCATTTTTAATCCATTGCTCTATGTCCTTGTCTCTGGAGCAGCAAAAAATAAGCTTTCTGCATCCTCATTATGACACCCTTTCAAATATTTAAGCATGACTGTCATATCACCTCTTAACCTTCTCTTCTCCAGGCTAAACATACCCAGCTTCCTAAGTCTCTCCTCATAGGGCATGGTTTCCAGACCTTTCACCATTTTGGTCACCCTCCTCTGGATATGCTCCAGGTTGTCAACATCCCTCTTGAATTGTGGTGCCCTGAGCTGGACACAGTATTCCAGGTGAGGTCTGACCAAAGCTGAATAGAGAGACAGACCGCCGCCGCCAGTAGGTCCGCGGGGGAGCCGGAGCCTTCAGACGGCCCGACTCCCGCGCGGACCGAAAAAAGAAGCTCCAAAATGGAGCTTCTTTTACCGTCGCGTTTGCGACGTAGCGAGGCGCCAGGGGCGCGCTTGCTACGTCACAAGCGGCGCGACACGTCTGGACGCTGTGCGTCCAGTACGTAAAGATGGCGCCGCCCGTATGAACAGGGCACCGCCATCTTGTACGTATTCAATACGTACTAGGGTTAGGGGGGTGCGGAAGGACCGCCCCTTCCTAACCCTAGTACATATTGTATACGTACTATTTGGCGGTCTGTAAACCGCCAGTATTACTTCCTTTGATCTAGATACTATATTCCTATTGATGATGCCTAGGATTATATTGCTTTACCAGTGAATTCCCCAGAGTTTGAAAAGAAACTTGAGGTACTGCCTCAAAATGAGAGGCAAAATCCAAGTCTGGGTTTCCTCCTGTTTGTCTCTGCAGCTTTGCCTCCCTCCAAATCCATCCTCTGTCCATCCCAGCTTACAAGTATCTTTACTTTTTCTCTGGTAGAAATATCTCACAAAACTACAAATCTCAGGCTCTCAAAGGATAGAACCAAGCAAATATGGTATCAAACTGCTAGAATTCTGTGATATGAAAGAGATACTTCTTGCATGACCTAAGAGCATGCCAGGATGTTAGGATTTATAAAGGATGTAGCTTTCCCAAGGAGACAATAGGCAGGTCTACACTTACCATAAAATCTGGTTGAGCCCCAGATTTTCTATATTTGCAGTAACCCTGGGTTTGTCTACCTTATTACTACAGACATCAAGGCAAATTCCAGTAAATTCAGATTAAGTGGACACATGTTCCCCCATTCTGAGGTTGCCTTGCTGTAAAGTGGTGGCTCACAAGCTAGTTCCCCTGAATCATTTTTAGCCATACATCTGTGGCTGCTCCACTTTATTTTTTTGCTATCCTGGATCAGGACAGAATGTAAACATGCACATTTCTATTCTGCTCCAGGCACTCCTATGACCTCCCCCCCCCCCTTTTTTTTTTTTTTTTACCATGGGAGGACTGGCCTTCAGCTATCATGAAAATTAAGCCAAGTAGTTAATTGAAGGTATGTACTGGTATAAATATCTGTTGTCATTGTGTGCCTTCAAGTTGTTTCTGACTTACAGTGACCCTAAGGCGGTCATGGCGTTTTCTTGGCAAGTTTCTACAGAGCGGGTTTGACATTGCCATTCTTTGAGTGTGACTTGCCCAAGGTCACCAAACAGGTTTAAATGGCTGAGCTGGGATTCAAACCCTGATCCCCAGAGTGCTCAAAGTATGACTATGTGGTAAATAAATATCTACCAAGCAGATATACTGATATCCAGTTAGGCTCACAAATGCAGCACCCTTTTCAAAATGGTGAAGAAGCCACTCAACTTCCCATCCTTGAGAATTATCACTTTTTGGCGGGCATGATTCAAGCATCAAAGTTACTCCTTCCACCACAAATGCGAATCTGCTGTTCACACACATCCACTGATCTGAATTTTCCAGGAAAATCTGGAGAAAATTGAGATTCTTTTTCTGTAGATTAAAACCTTCAGCTGCAGAAAAGCCCCGCATATGCCTCAAATTGGTCTGAACATCATGGGTCCAGTTCACTGCCAATTCAAAGCGAGTGAGAGGTTTTTAAATAGTATAGACAAGCCCTATGACAAGGCCATGCTGGGTGTCAGATTCTAGAAGCAGTTATGACCTCAAAAAGTAGTTTTTCCAGGCATTTCTCAGAACTCAGCATAGTATGCTTCAGTTCAAGCCAGTCCTTCCACACCTAAAAGGTTGCCTGCTGTCACTGTAACAAATCCATCTGTGATGATTTTTGAAGCACGAGAAACCCCAAGGGGACTCATTGGTCTTGTTGTACTTTGGAAGTATGTTAACAGAAATTGTTGGCAACAAACAAATCCATTAGTGCTGACATCCTGGCAGAGAGCAGCCTGGCCTTGTGTCACCTGTCAGGAAAAACACAGAGAAACCTGTAACACATTATGAAAAGATGCAGCTGTTAGTATTAAGTAAGCTCGCGAAGACAAATGTAATTCTGAATACAGTAGTCGGTTTCTGTGTGTGTGTATGTGTGCCTTTGTGTGTTCTCCAACTACCTTGATTTTTTCTTTTTCTCTTAATATATTTGCATTTCTTTTAATGGCAGGAATGTTATGCTTACTAAAATGCTCAAAATTAACAGCAACCTTTACAAACGTAACAGAAAAGCAGCAGATCATTTGGCTTTTGGTAATGTACACTATGCTATCTGACAGACAGTATCTTCCTATATGGGTTGCCAAAACCCTGTGATTTCCAGGAAAGACTCTTCTTTCATTCCCACCGCTTTCACAGGATCAGTTGGTGAAACATGAAAGAGAGCCTTCTCAGTGGCTGCACCTAGATTTTGGAACTCCCTTCCTGGGTCTAACCTGCACTGTAGCAATAAAGCAGTTTGATGCTTACCCCAATCCCTTACATAAGTTCTGCTTTTGAATAGCTCCTTTTAAAGTTCAGACTAGAACACTTAGGCTGCATCTACACTACAGAATTGATATAATTTGATACCACTTTAATTATCATGGCCTAATGCTATGGAATTCTGGGATATGTAGTTTTATGAGATATTGAGACTTTGTCAGAGAGCTCTGGTGCTACAACAAACTACAAGTCCCAGAATTCCATAGCATTGAGCCATGGCAGTTATATCAACATCACACTATTATTTCTGCAGTGCAGGTGTAGCCCTAGAGATTAAAATTATCTCTTCTTTGCTGTCCTTCCATCAGCAAAAGACATTTTTATTCCTACATGCAATTTACCACTCAAGGCTTTTAAGGAAAGGTGTGTAACAAGGGCATTGTATTGTCTCAAACTGTACTGTTTTAACAATTTTTAAGTGTATGTTTTAACACAATTAATAGTTTAATTCTGGTTGATTTTTTTTTTTTTTTTACATTTATAAAATTTTGTTCTTTTTGGTCCTATGACATCTCAGGGGACTACTCCTAGGCCTCAGGTTTTAGCCCTGAAATCTCTGAGGATAATCATAAATATTATCCTGAGTTGCTTTGAGTCTGGTTTCAGGGGGGAAAGGCAGGCAGGATATAAATTCAAATAAAGTGTTTGGTTGGTGCAGCCTCTGTCAGGAGTAAAAATGTGTGGCTCCAACCCACCCTTTTGGGGCAATCTGTCAAGCCCCTTTCTTTCTCACCCTCTATCTATAGATCTCAAGGCAGCATACAATAGAGCCACCAAATCTAAACAGTGAAAACAATGAAAACAATGTTAAAAGGCTGAAAACATATTTAACAATTATTTTAAAAACAAAATAAAACTGATTAAAACGTTTGAAAACAATGTACATTGGAGGGTTTGGCCCTGAAAAACCTGAGTGAACAACCATGTTTCACTTAGCACTGGAACGACAGCAGTGTCAGCACCAGTAAGGCTTCCAAGGGGAAAATGTTCCCCAATTGGGATGCCACTGTAGAGATGGACCATTCCCACGTCCTCCCATAACATACTTCTCTGACTGATGGGACACAGAAGAAGGGCCTCTCCTGCAGACTTTAAACCTTGGGTAGGCATATATGTGAAGAGGTGTTCCTTCAAGTATGAAAGTATCTTGAGCCATTTTGGTTTTTAAATGTCATTATCAATACCTTGAATTTGGAATGGAAGCACATTGGCAGCCAGTGCAACACCTTTAGAACTAATATTATCTGATTTTTGTATGATGTTTTGGTTAGCAGTCTAGCTGCTGCATTTTGTACTAACTGCAGTTTCTGGGTAGTCTTCATGGGCAGACCTATATAGTAGTCTAATTAGAAAGTTACCAGTGCATGTACTATTGTGGCTAAGCTATACCTGTCCAGGAAAGGACACAATCAGCAGGCCAGTCAAACTGGTCTCAAATATTCCAAGCTAAGGAGTCCACCTAGTTCTCCAGCAAAAAGATGGACTTAAGGGGACTCTCAAGCTATGTACCTGGTCCCTCAGTTGCGTAAAGGAAGTTCACCAGCATAAGATGAGTACTGTACACCTGCATTCCCACAGTGTGTAACTCAAGCCTCATATCCCAACCAAGCAATGTCTCGCATGGCCTGGCCTAGGCAGCCTCCATGACCCCAATTACCACATCCTACCAAGTCCTCTGAATCCAGATGGAATGTTTTTTTTCCCACAGCATAAATCTTCCAATCAAATAATTATATGCATCAACACTAATTCAGTTAGCATATCTAATTTGCATAACTTGAGCAGCAAATGCCCACACACAGGAACCAAATTCCCCAAATTTGACAACTCAGGGAGCCCAAGTGTAACTCTGCCGCTAGCAAAATAAATTATGCAAATTACACAAATTATACAAATGTGTGATTTCAATGTGGGATGTAATAAATAAAACACAGTTGCTGTTTGAGAACCCATTCTGTGCAAGGGGGAAAAGCCTGGTGCAGCTTTAGTTGGGAAGGAACAGCAAGAAATAGGAACATTACTTAATTATAAAAAAGAAAAAGCATGCGTGAAGGACTCAGATTTAAAAGGGGGGGGGGGGAACCCCACAGCTGTGGCATATCTTCATTCTTCTTTGCTTGCATCAAGAAAGAAATGAGCTTTTCTTGCTCCACTCCTTTTTTCTTCCATGGATTTACTCACTCTTAATTCTTCTTCTCCTGCATCTGAGATATTACTACATCCAGACATTATGGAAGTGGAATGACAACAATTTTCCCTGTCCCTTACCACATGACATTGGCTGAGCCATTGATAACCAGTTGCCCTATCATTTTTATAGCGCAACGTCGCAATGACGATAAATATTCATCAGTGACTGTCAAACAAAGGTGCGACAAGATGTCTCTATGTACTGATTCTACAGACTAACACGGCTATATCTTTGAATTCTACCACTATGGAAAGCTAAAGCGGTGTCAAACTGCATTACTTCTGCAGTGCAGATTTGATCAATGTAAAAAGGGCTCAAATGATTATGTTTATTGTCTCAAGAAATCAACTGAAGGATAGAGAAGGAGATAAAGAAAAGAATTACAAACTAGGCTTTGGAACAAGAGCATCTAATCCTATAGTTCCTATGCATGAGATTTAGCTAGTAGCAGAGGTGTCACTAGTGGGTGTGGGAGTGTGGACTGCACCAGGTGACACCTTAAGGGGCATTGATACCACTGTTCCCCAAACACCTTTTGGCAGAAACCAGCTGTGATGTTCGCTGTGTCCTTTTAAAATGCTGGAACTCAGTGGAAGAGATGGTGTGAGTGGCACAAGGCTCAGTGGGAGGAGAAATGAGAAGTCTCAGGTTTTTTAAAATTGAAATTAATTTCTTAATTTTAATTTGTTTAAGTCTTTGTAAACTTCCATAAATGTTAAGACTTTATTTTAAATTTTAATTTTTTTTCTTTTCAAAATCTGGATGGATGTGTTCATTACACATCTAACCAAGTGTTCACTTTAGCCACATGAAACTATCGATATGTGAATACATTTAGGCTGTGTGTGCGATGTAATAAAAAAAGGTATAATTTTAATTCTGAAAGTTTTTTTTTATGTCACAGCTGTTGCCATAACATTCAGTGATGTACAGGAATTGTGATTTATGATTAACATTAGTACAAAAAGCATTAATAATGCCATGCTGTGTGGTGTGGTATGGGAGGAGGTCATTGCAGACACCATGAGTTACCACACTGGGTGACGCCAACCCTAGTGATGCCACTGGCTAGTAACAATAACTGATGAGATGAGATGCTACAAGTTCCCCCTCCCAGTTTGACCATCTTCCTTCAAGAAGAAGAAAGTGACCTTGGAAGTTAAGAAGAAGCAGAAGGCTTAAATACATAGCTCTAAGAAAATATCAAGGAGACACTAGGGACTTAGCTCCATTTTCTGCATGACAGCCCTTCCATTCATTTGAAGACTGATATCAGATCTCCCATTAAACTCTGTTTTACCTTCCCCAGAGTAACATTCCAAGTTCTTCTAACTCAAGACTTGGTTTCTAAACCCTTCATGCCCCTGGTGACCTTTCTATGGACCTGCTCCATCATCTGAATTCCACTTCCCAACTTTGCTCCAAATATACAGGCAGGCCTCCATAGCTCTTTGTGACTTCCTTTCTAGTGCATCGCAACTTTGTTTCTTGCTGATGGCTTTCTCATCAGCAAATGAGGTCTAAAATGCCACTGGGGTTATGCTAAAGCTGCTGACACTTCAAATCCTTTTTCCCACTGCAATATGATATAAGAAGAGATGTATGTTGTTTAAATTAAACTAAAAGTCCTAACTGAAATAATTGAATTTACTGGGGTTGTGCATTTTTAACCTTGATTATGAAACTAACCAAAATAAGTAACCCTTGAGCATAATTCCTGTATTTTTCAAGGAGTTTTATCCTAAGGGTACACGTCTTTATTTATGCATGACACGAGAGTGTAAGGAGTCATTTCAGACTGTTTAACATCAGAGTTGGCAGGACATATTACACAGCTAAAGCATTTGCCCTAGATAAGCAAAGAGATACGTAGCTGTGTTAGTCTGTTGCAGCATAAAAGGGAAAATAGGGTGTGGAGAAGAAGACAAAACAAAGATTAATTTACCAACCATATAATAAGAAAGTAATTGATAAGAGTTTGGCAAAAAACTCAAAATTAGACGGGGAAACAAAATTTCAATGTGGGCATCCGCAAATGAAGCTCTGTTTAATAGGGCTCATTTTCAAAATAGATGGGCAACATATGAGGATATGACAAAAAGGGAAAATCAAGAGATAAGAATGAAATCAGAAAAAGAATTGAGTGAAGAAGGAAGTAACAAAATTGGTTTTTATATAGACAGTTGAAAGAAAGGTTTATCGTGGCTAATAAATTAAATGGGATTGGAGATTGGGATAAAGAATTTGACAAAATTCGGAAATCTGGAGATTCACATCAGGTAGCCAAATTCTATAAATTATTGTTACAGTATCCAAAGCATATCCTATACATATAAGGCCCTTTCTCCTATCACCCTTCAGCAATGGAAGCAGATGCACATGTAGCCCCTTTGTTTTTCTTGGCCCACTCTTCACTGATCAGCATGCTCTCCTGTCTAGGGCCCCATTCATACTGGCCTAAAAGACATGGAGGGAACTGGGATGATCCGGATGCCCCTCCCCCGAATCGCTCCGTTAGCAAGTGCCCACTACAAATTTGAAATCGAATGCATTTTGACAGAAATCAAATGCATTCTGTAGATTGGCCGCTGCCAATCAAGCTATCGTCATGGTGATGTTTGCAGGGCATCGGGAGAAGTGTCCTCCCTTTTTAAAGAGCCAGGCACAGAGGTTTCAGCGGCTGAAGCAGGGAGAGAGATGCCTCTCTCTCTCTCTCTTTTTTTATAAACCTGTGGGCTTTTGGGTCAGATCTGCCCCTGTCCCAGGCAAAGGATGGGATTGCCATGCTTTTTTTTTTTTTTTGCTTTTAAAAGCAACATTAGCTTTCCCTTTGCTTCTCTTGCTGTATCTGCTCAAGAAGACAAATCATTCGCATAGTTGCTCAAAAAAAATTGTTAAAAATGTAACATTGATTGTTTGCAACATTTGTAGCTTCTCCCTCTGCAGAAAGCAAGGAGATCCAAGGATATCCAAGTGCAAGCCTGGCTCCATCTGCCTCTGGAATATAAACCATGCGCATGTTTACTGAAAAAAATTGTTAAAAATGTAACATACATTCTGGAATATAAACCATGCGCATGTTCGCTCAAAAAAAATTGTTAAAAATGAAACATACATTCTGGAATATAAACAATGCGCATGTTCGCTCAAAAAAATTGTTTGAATTTGAAAAGGGGGGGGGTTGCCTGACATGAGCTCCGTTCATGACCTGATTTTTTCCTCCTGCAAGGGAAGGAATGCCCAGCGACAGAGGGCTTTGGGCAGGGGATGCAGGAAAAAGAGGCTCCTAAAGAATGCCTTCCCTTGCTCCCTTCTGCCCAGGGCTCTTTCCTCCTCCCCCTCCCCTCCGATGAGGGGAGGAAATGCCTTGCCCTTTGCCCACCCTCTGACCTAAATCCCTCCCTCAATTTGCCTCGATCGTGATCGAGGCCAAGTTCTCATTCCCAGGACCCGGGGTTTTTAAAAAGAAACGGTATTTGCGCCGATTTCAAAAGACCCGCGCTAGGGGCCATTTAACACGGAACGGGTGTGCAAGCCCCGGATTCGCTTGTGTGAGATTCGGGGTGAGTAGGAACTTCACGTGATTGAATCGGTTTCAGAACCGATTTTTTTTGTAATGTGAATGGGCCCTAGGTTTCAACTGGCTTTTAAAGCAATATGAAACAAGGCAATTTTGCTTCCTCTGCAACCTGTACTTGTTCATCAGAGTTGAACTGAAATTTAAAAAAATCAGCACAAACCACATTCATCAAAGTTTAAATGCAAATAGGCTTGTGTCAGCATCACTGAACAATTCAAAGGGCTGAGTCCAAATACAAGAGTGATTTCTTTCTTCCTCATTTTTCTTTTAAAAATTATCTTTCATGGGAAAAAAATTGCAATCAGCTCACTTAGTAAAGTAGTTTGTCAGAGGTAAGGCTAAGCTAGAATCTTCATCTGTGACATTTAAGTTTGCTAGATGACAGAAGGGGATGGGAGATGCAGACAATTTCCATATGCAAAATCCTAATTTGCATAAATACACATTTTAAAATACAATACAACTCCTCTATCTGCAGGGGATACTTTCCTGGACTTGCCATGAAAACACAAAACCACAGATAATAGCGAACCCTATTGAAACAAATGACTTCAAACAAAAGCAGACCATAGAGTAGAGGACTTAGAGATTCCTAGAGAGAAAACCTAGGAATTTCTAGATTTTCCAGATTGGCTCTATGGTCAACTCCTGCCAGAAGCTTACTATATAGACTCATGCTGGAGGATTTAGAAAATGGCTAGAGAGAACATATTGTTTTGCACAGGTATCAGTCAGTGGATATTTGGGTTATACTATCATGACTGTAGTTTAAGTAGTAGTAATGCAATACTTCTCAACACAGTGGGAGGAAAAATCAGGAATAGATGAGCTATGTGCTATCTTTTCAGTCTGATGTCCAGGTACAAAGTGTTGATGAGAACAAGCGTTAAGACCCTAGCTGCTCTCCTGTTCAATAATTATTTCTCTTTAAACTACACTTGGACTGGACTGGACAACAGTACTGGCACAAATGTGAGCTGTGCCACTATCCAGTGCACCACAGCTATGCACCATCTTCCATAACATTTCCACTGCCAATATCACTACTATGCTTTGGTGAGACACTCTGTCCAGTTCTAGGTACCACAGTTCAAAAAAGAACATGTCCAGAGGATTATGCTTTGGAAACTGAGCCTTACAATGAATGTCTTAGGGAGCTGGATATGTTTATTTATTTATGGAGCATTTATACCCCACCCTTCAGCCACAAAGGCTCTCAGAGAGGTTTACAGATTGCTAATTTGACACTTCCCTGCCCTCAGGCTTAAAATCTAAAAAGACACAAAAGGAGAAGGGAATGGCAGTGGAGAAGGGGATCAAGTCCAGAAGATTCTGCAGATTTAGCTTGCAAAAGATAAGGCTGACAGATGGCATGAAAGTTATATTTAAACATCTGAAGGGATGTCAAGTAGAAGAGAGCCGGCTTGTTTTCTGCTGCTGCAGAGACTACAACATGAACAAATGGATCCAAATTACAAAAGAGATTCTCTCTAAACATTAGCAAAAACATTTCAACTGTAAGAGCTTTTCAACAGTGGAATGGACTGCTTCAGATGTTGGTGGGCTTTCCTTATTTGGAGGTATTTAAACAGAAGTTGGATAGATGTTTCTCAGGAGTACTTTAGTTGTGCATTTCTGCATGATGGGGCTCTTATTGTTCCTTCCAACTCTAAGATTCTGTGATTCTTCCACCACTGCTTTAAATCAGAAATCCCTGTGGTGCAGTCATAAGAGGCCTTCTATACCCCTCTCCTAAAATGTTTCACTCTGAAGAAGCTCTCCCCCCCCCCCCCCAGATATTTGGGACTAGAAGGGTCTGGGGAGCATTTGCTGCATTCTTCCCTGTAGCTGTTATACTTCATCTCATTGCTCAGCCAGCCATGGTCTCATTCTGACAGGGTCTGCAGATGGAAAGAGAGGGCAAGTGGCAGGGGTGTACTTACAGTGGGAGAGGAAGGATGGGCGCATTTGTTGCTGTTAACCACCCTCAAGTCGATTTCGACCCATGGTGAGCTTATGGAAGGGACACCTCCAAGACTCCTTGTACTCCACTGCTCTGCTTAGTTCCTGCAAGTCATAGTCATGACTTTCTTAATAGAGTCCATTCATCTAGCCTGTGTCCTTCCTCTCTTACTATTTCCTATAGTACTATTCCTAGCATTATTGCTATCAGCTGTGCCTTTTCAAGAAGTGTCCGAAGTATGACACTTGTCAGTTTTGTCATTAGCTTCCAGGGAGATTTCTGGCTTGATCTACTCTAGGACCTATTTGTTGGACTTCCTGGCTGTCCATGGTATCCTCAGCACCACAGCTATAATAGATTGATTTTCTTCCTATCTTCTTTCTTAACTGTCAAGCTCTCACATCCATACATGGTAATAGGGAAAACAATGGCTTGTATGATATTAACTTTTGTGAAGAGTTGTAAATCTTTGCATTTTAGAATCATTTCTAGTTCTTTCATAGCCACCCTCCCCATTCTTAGTCTGGCTGCAGTCCCCATTCCTATTCATGTTTGATCCCAGATATGAGAATTCTTTTTCTATTTCTGTTTCTTCATTGTCAAGGTTGAATTCATGTAGATTCACTAGGGTCATTATTTTTGTGTTCTTTATGTTTAACAATAAGCCTGCCCTTGCATTTTCCTCCTTGATATTCATCAGTAGTTGTTCCAGGTCTGTGAGATTTTCTGCTAGTACTATGGTGTTGTCTGCATATCTTAGATTGTTGATATTCCTTCCTCCTATTTTCACTCCTTCTTCTGCTTTTCTTACAATATATTCTGAATATAAGTTGAACCGCTAGAGTGATAAGATGCAGCCTTGTCTGACCCCTTTCCCAATTGGGAACCATTCTGTTTCTCTGGCTTCTGTTCTGACAGTGGTCTTTTGACCTGAGTACAGATTCCTCATGAGAACTATCAGATGTGTTGACACTCCCATCTCTTTAAGGGTGTCCCATAGGTTTTCATTATGTATGCAGTCAAAGGCTTTGCACTGTCCTCTCCCAAATAAAGATTCTGCCCTCTTATGAAATTTTCATTCAGTTCCCAGATTTCTAGCATTGTGAGAACTCAAAACCTCAGTTGATCATTTAGAAATCCAGTTTAGGCATCCAAAGAAAAGGATGAAGGCAAAGTTATGAAAGGAATGAGAATATAATTTGGAAATTGAATGAAACTTTCAGGGGCATGCAGAATGCTCATTTGAAGGAGCAATGCACCCATTTTGCTCTCCCCCATACACTTGACAGGTGGCTCCTCCAGGAAAATCTGCTGACTACTTTCCTGTTGTAATTTTTACCACAAGGAGAGAGTGGAACTGGCAGGGCTTTGGTGTCACCTCTCTGAAGTAACATGGAAAAAATGGGAGCCTAATAATGGAGCTAGAACTCAGGGTCTGGCTACGAGTCTCCAGTTTTCATAGGTCATCACCAGGTGTGAGGTACAAATTCTGCAGTTTTGAAGCAGTCAGCTCCAGGTGAGAGGAAAGGACTATGTGCAAATCTCCAGCTCAGCTAGCACAACAGCAGGTTGCAACAGTATGGAAGGATTGTTGTTGTTGTTGTTGTTGTTGTTGGAATATGAGTGCTCAGTCTTGTGTCGGAAGCCCTTGGGAGGATAATCACCAAGCAGACTGTCTCGGAGCTGTCTGGCTTTTCAGGGATCTCTTCCTTCCCTCCGATGCTGATAAAACATGCTGAAGCAAACTTCTTCTCCAAAGAGGCTCTTTAATCTTTCAGTTGCAATATATACAGAAAGCAAAACTCCAAAGCTACACACACTATATCCAATCAACCAACAAAACCCCACACTGTACAATGAGACTTGGGCTTTTTAAAGACTTTTGCCATGTGGCCACCAAGCTCAGCCTCTTCCTGCTGTGTCACCTTAATTGTTGTCCCCCAACCAAGATTACCAAGCATATTTACATTAGTTTTCAACACTTCACTGTGCTTTCCGGCACATGATGACCTTGCAGACGCATCACATGTCCTAACCCAGCTGTAACTAATTCCCTGGTTAACAGGCTGCAAGTGACTCATAGTTACCTTTGTCACTTCTTCACATCTGGACATTTTTCTTCAGGCTTTATTTTCTAACAATAGTTTATTTCTCTGTGTAAATGTACATACAAATGATCAAAACAATAAAAATAAAACCTGCCAATGGTGCACAGTCTACAAAATACGTATAAAACAATAGGTAATAATATAAAATAGAATTGATTAAAATAAGCAGGCAACAATTAAAGGCTTAATTCATTTGTTGCTGCTACTTGAAGAGGAGGGAATGCTCTGCCCACTGCCCTCCCCTGAACTTGACCCGATCACGATCAAGGGCAAGTTCATATTCACAAAACCCTTTTTTTTCCCCAAAAGAGATTACTTTCCCCCCGATTCTAAATGACCTGCACTAAGGAGCATTTAATTTGTTTTTTTTTGTCACGAAACGGTTGTCCATGCCTCAGATTCGATTGTGAGAGATTCGGGGCCAATATGAATGATTCGATTCCGGATCTGGGGTAAAAGGTAGTCTGAATGGCCCCTTAGATTTACATCTCACCTTTCCTCCATAGAGCTTGAAGCAGAATACGTTTTCTTGTTTTATGCTCACGGCAACCTTGCAATGTAGGTTAGTTGAGAGATATTGCCTTGGGAGGGGTGAGGGTTCACAGTAACTGAAAAATGTATTGGGGGAACACTTTCTCAACCTCTTGTCTTTAACAAGTTGTAGCAGATACTTGTCTCAATAAAGTTGTTTGGAACCATGGAAAATCCTATGCTTTTAATTAATGGTCTATTGGGTTTTAATTCTATAGACAGTTTAATATTACTTTAAGCCTGATGTTTTATAATTTTTAACTATATGTAGCATTACTCATATCTCTTTTTATTCTGTAAGTCATCTTGAGTTCCACTCTTGGGCGAAAAGGCAGGGAAAAAAATGACTGATTGATTGAAACTTATCTAAAAAGAGGTATTCCCCAATCTTTTGAGATGATTGATTCCTTTTGACAGATCTCTTCTGAGGAAATACAACAGGGGAAAAAAGTCTACATCAGCCTTCTTCAAGCTAGTGCCCTCTAAATGTGTTGGCTCTGCTGGGCAGGAATGGTTGGATTTATAATTCAACACAACTGGAGGGCACCAGTTGGAGAAGGTCAGTATACAGGTAATGCAGATTGATGCCAGCTTTACCATGAAAAGGTTTGGTACATTAGATGATTGTCTTTGATAACACTGAAGCAAACAACACCATGACCATATTGGGAAATGTGAGAGACTGAAGTGGATTTTCCAAGCAGAGTAACTAATGTGCTAGGCAGAAGCTGAACAGTTCACCAGCCCAGACCATGCACAAGGTCTAGCAGGGAAAGGAATCTATGGGCCAATACAGACAGGCCAAAATAAAGCTTCTTTGGGTCACTTTGGGGATATGCTGTTTAAATGACACATGCATCCTAAGAGGCCAGAAGCCACAGTGAAGCCACACTCCAGTCCTAAGGACGCATGCATCATTTAAATAGCATACTCCCAAAGTGACCCAAAACATAGTTTTTTTGTGGGGTTTTCGAGCTATGTGGCCATGTTCTAGAAGAATTTCTTCCTGATGTTTCACCAGCATCTGTGGCTGGCATCTTCAAATGCTGGCAAAATGTCAGGAAGAAACTCTACTAGAACATGGCCACATAGCCCAAAAAACCCACAAAAAACAATGGATGCCGGTCATGAAAGCCTTTAACTGACCCAAAGCAGCTTTATTTTGGCCTGTCTGTATGAGCCCAAACTTATTATTCTTCATAAGGTATAGAACAGTAATTTTATTCACAAATACATGTGCATAACTGTGCTGTTATAGACTCTTCAGAGGAATATGATGTCTCATTTATTATTGTATATACTCATGTATAAGTATATACATGACCCCAAAAACCTGAGTTGACTTATCCATGGGTCAATGTAGGTACTAAACTTTAACTCTCATTTAAAAAAGGAACCATCCCCTGGTGAAAGGCAAGAGTGTCTTCTGCCCTGGAATCACTGAATTCCCTCTATTGTCTCATACATCCAGTCTTTAGTATGAGCATGAATATTATGCCTGGTGGAATTTTGTAAGTTCTTTGGCATTGTTTTCCTTTGCTCCATCCTTTACATACTTCATGACATGCCCCTACATTTTGCCCTCAACTTATCCATGGGTCATTTCAAAATCCATTATTTTGGTCCCCAAACCTGCCCTTGACCATGAGGTCAACTTATAGTCGAGGATGCACGGTAGAAAAGTATCGTCGTGAATGAGAGCCAGTGTGGTGTAGTGGTCTGAGTGTTGAACTACAACTCTGATCAGGATTTGACTCCTTGCTTGGCCATGGAAACCCACTAGGTGACCTTGGGTGAGTTGCACATTCTCAGCCGCAGGAAACCCTGTGATAGGGTTGCCATAAATCAGAAATGACTTGAAGACACACCTCTCACCTAGGGAGGCTATGTTAAAAGACAGGCAGAGAGAGAGAATGATGGGGGCAGATGAGATCTCAGAGAACAAAGGAAGACTGTCTGATATGAAAAGATGGTGGGTGTGAGCAAACACACAAGCCACAAATATAGGGTTGCCATAACCCTCCTGCCGGCGGGACATTCCCCGTTTTTCACCACTAGGGGGCGTCCCTGCACGGTTTCCTCCTTGACTCCCAGCCAAGTGTTGCCAATCTGGTGACTTTCACACCAAAATGGGAACTTTTCAGAGCCTTTGGTGTGATTTTGCTGGTTGGTTTTAATGGTAATTTTGAGAGTTGAAATAAGTTCCAGTTATTTTTATTCAATTAGGACTACGTTTTATTTCCATATGAACATTACAGGGACTTTTCGGGGATTTTGACTGAATATTTGGTGAGATATGGGGGGGGGATTTGGTGAGTTTTGGCCAAACGTTTGGGGAATTATCTTCGAGGCTTGTTGGCAACAGGAGGTTGCCAGACTCAGGAAGAGCTGGAGCTCCTCCTCTGTTTGGTCCCCAAGGCAGCAGCAGGGAGAGGGCCATTTCCTTTGGCACCGAGGAGAGGATGATGATGAAGAGGAGGAGGAGGTGTGTGGCCATTTTCAATATTTATTTTGCCCCTGTGTATTTTTTCTAACTTTGACAGCCAGGGCTCAATGCTCTGGAATTCTGGGGTCTGTGAGGCATTTGGCCTTCTCTGTCAGAGAGCTCTGGTGCCACAATAAATTACAATTCCCAGGATTCCATAGCACTGAGCCCTGGCAGTCAAAGCAGTGTGTTTTGGACACAGATATCCTCCTTTTGTGAGTTAATGAATGAATCCAGTCCCTAGCCTTTCTATCTCTCTCACACTCTGCAGGAGTAATAACCCACTTTGAGACTGCTTTAACCCAATGCTAGGGAATCCTGGGAATGCTAGTGTTTGGGAGACATTGAGACTTCTCTGTCAGAGATGGCTCGGAGGCCACAATAGACTACAATTCCCAGGATTCCCCAGCACTGAGCAGTCTCAAACTGGACCGTTTCCTCAGTGTGGATGCACCTGGTGAGGCATTCTGGGCATTGCAGTTCAACTACGTTTGGAGGGTTATGGGACTCCCTGTCAGAGATAGCTCTGGGGTCACAGTGTACTACAATTCCCAGCATTCCCCAGCACTAACCCAGGACAGTTAAGTCACTCTCGAACTGGATTCTTTCCTCAGTGTGGATGCAGCTTTGGTGAGGAACTCTGGGCATTTCAGTCCAGCTATGTTTTATTTCTGCAGTGTATTTTGGACCAGAGACAAGGTGACCAGACATCCTCCTCCTTTTCCAGGACATGTACTCTTCTGTCAAATTTCAAAACGTCCTCCATTTGGATCATGCCTAAGAAACATGTATTTATATTAACATTTTTAAAAAATCATCAATTTTTCCGTGTGTCCTCCATTTGAAAATGTTGTCCTACATTTGTCCTACATTTGTCCCGGTTTGGAGGTCCTGACTTATGGCAATATGTTGTGCCTTCACTCCTACAGAATAATATGCAATCTAATTCAGTGAGTTTGTTGCTGTTGTTGTGTGACTTCAGGTCATTTCCAACTTATGGAAATCCTAAGATGAACCTATCACTGGGTTTTTGTGGCAAGATTTGTTCAGAGGGGGTTTGCCTTTGCCTTCCTATGAGGTTGTGACTTCCCCAAAGTCACTCAGTGGGTTTTCATGGCTGAGCAGGCATTTGGACCCTGGTCTCCAACACTCAAACCACTTCATCACACTGGCTCACATCAGTGAGTACAGGCTAACTCAGCAGAACGTAGCCCCATGGCATTGCTCTGTGGAGAGCTAGGTTGTACTATGTGGGAAGACTCTCAAGATTACCACCTTTCTACTGTTGTAGTGTCTAGCAGAGGTACTTTTGAACACTAAGGAGATTATTGCACTTTCTTTCCTCCCAGCCTCAGTGCGGGCTGAAACCTTTGAAACTCCTGTTCTTTCAAAAAGTGCTGGAGAAGTATGGATTGGGGATGGGATGCCAAGATTGGGTACGCCATGCCTCTGGACTGGGCATGGAGGTGTGTGAAAACACCTGTTTTAAAAAAATCAAAGTTTCAGCCTGCACTGAGGCTGGGAGGAAAGAAAGTGCCATAATCTCCTCAATCTTTTGCAAGGACTCCAATACTTTCTAAAATATTTCACAGCTCCCTCCTGCTCCTGCACTTAGTCATCTTGCATTTCAGTGTGGAAACTGATCAGAGTCAATAAAACTCTAAAATGAGGTTTCATCCAAGTTGACAACTAGAACAGGTGCAGAGTCCACAATCAGCTATAATAGGAGAACAGCCAGGGATCACTGTGGGAAACAATAAAATATTATCCTGTAAAACAAGTTGAACAGTAAGCTTTGAAATATACTGATGCGATTTTACTGTTACTGCCTCCCCCATCACAAGGATTTTTTTTTAAAAAAACCAACAAGGTATTTATCAACATCCTTGAAGCTAGTTTTCTGAGCCATCTGCATGTTTCATCTGAGGCCTTTTCCACTTGGCTGCTTGTCCTAATGGATGTCAGGACATTCTCTAGCAATTAATGAGTGGCTGAGAGAGCTGATGACCAGAGCAATAGCCAAAGGCCATGAACCTTCCTGCTCATTAATCTCCTGCCTTCTGCCAAGGTTGCTTTTGTTGGCAATACCTGGAACTGGCTGCATTTGCGAGCACATCTCTTCAAATATCGCCATACATAATTTCTCTACGCCAGGCTTTGGAGGCTGGAGACTAATGGCCAATTCTAAATGTTACACTGCATTAGGTAGAATGTCAGCTCATGCTAGTGGTGTGCATATACACATGTCAAATGGTATATGCCTCCAGTATACATAGGTAAGATATAGACACCATATACCCTCCAACATTTCAGAGATGTAAACTGGATCTTATGCTGCCAGGCAACATCAGAACGTAGTTGAAAGGGTGTGGCCAGGCAACAGTGGGGCAAAGGTTATTATTAATAGGGAAAAGCACAAAAAACCCTAAATATTTTAAGCAGAAAAATCTTGGAATTTATATACTGGGTTTAAGAAAGGCTGAAGAAAGGGGAAAAACAAAACAAATTAATCTACTGCAGAGGGCAGAATTAATTGAATGAAACCACTTTTGCAGCAACTGAAGTATGCCGATGATAAAGGAGGAACATGGAAGAAGGAGAGAAGAACTGGGACATTTTAAGCACAGCTATGAAAGTGGGACAGCTGAGGATCAACCGGGACTGTCTCTGCTAAACCGGGACAGTGGGAGGGCATGACATTGTCACTGTCATTGTAATCTTCATCATCATCATCAACATTTTAATATATTTCTTAGCTGTCTTTCAAGATAATAGTCTTTTTATTGCCACTTACAAAATAAAACATTAGAAACACATAAACCAACTGGAAGCATTTCTTTAGTTCCAAATGGGCCTGACAGTCACCAGGAGCCTGGTTTTGCTGATTCCATTTCCCATCCTATGGAACACACTTCAGCTGAGACAAGGCATTGACTTACACTACACTGCATTTATGCTAGTTTGGTTTCTGCTGAAGGTTATTGTTTCTAGACAAGCATTTCCTGGTACATCCGAGCCAATGTTTTATTAATGTTCCTGCTTTATTTTTATTATGATTTTTTTTTTTTTGGTACTGGTAGTTGTGATTTATAGTAAACTGCTCTGGAATCTTTAATGTAGGGCAGTTTATGAACTCTCTTGCAATAAATATAAAAAACTATAAACTACCTTAAATTTAAACATTTTAAAAGTGAGTTAAAATAAAACACTAAAGATGTAGCAGCAGCAAACACAATAAAAACTTTTAAGTTAAAATCAACCATAAAGAAAACCAGTCATATACAGGTTGCATCTCCCTTATCTGAAATGTTTGGGACCAAAGGTGTTTGGGATTTTGGAAATTTTTTGGCCTTTGGAATACCTGTATTTGCATATGCATACATAATGAGATATCTTGGAGATGGGACCCAAGTCTAAACACCGAATTCATTTATGTGTTTCATATACATCTTATACAAGAAGCCTGAAGGTAATTTTATACGATATTTTAAAAATAATTTTGTGCATGAAACAAAGTCTGTGTGCACTGCACCATCACAAAGCAAAGTCTCACTATCACAGTAACCCATGAAAACAGTTTGGGGATATTTCAGATTTCTGTATTCTGGATAAGGGAGACTCAACTCTTGGTAGAAAGAATAAATTAGAGACATGAAAGAAACAGGCAGATAGAAATAGACAACAGTCTGAACTAGGTAAGTTGTTCTGAACATTTTTAATTGATTAAATGATGTGTGTGTGTGTAGTGTAGGTGAAATGATAAGTGTTGATATCCTACATTGGCTTGTTAGTTATGAAGCCATACCTGAGTAATATTTCCTGACCTGACTCTTCCAACCCCACCTAAGCGCCAGCAGCCACATCAAGTAAAGGAGGTCTGTTCTGCTGCTGATTGGGGAACAAGGCTTTCCCACCTCCTCCCACCAGCAAGGACTGTTGTATTCAAGTCGTTTACTCCAAGGACCTTATCGCACACACAATTTTCAATGTTTTGGGGACTGAAGGAAGACGCTCGTGTGTGCGCGCATCCGGCAGAAAACGTAGTTTATCGCACACGAAGACATCCTCCAAGAGGCCCCGTTCCGTCCCCCGGCGCACACCCGTTCGCGTCCAGTCCTGACGGGCGTGATTTTTGCCTGACAGATTACCTCCCGTCAGCAAAAATTGGTGCCCATCAAGACTGGACGTGAATGGGTGCGCACCGGGGGATGGAACGGGGCCTCTTGGAGGATGTCTTCGTGTGTGATAAACTCCATTTTCTGCCAGACACGCATGCACACGAGCGTCCTCCTTCAGTCCCCAAAACGTTGAAAACTGTGTGTGCGATAAGGTTCCAAGTCTCAAGTCAAGTCTCAAGTTGAGTCTCAAATTTGGGAGCCAACTTTTAACAGGACAAAGGGAGGGTGGGGGTTGTGGGTGTGTGTGTGTGTGTGTGGGGGGGGGGGGAATGGAGTTTCAATAACTAGAAAATCAAGAAGATATACACAAAGTTAGGTTAAAAAAATCTCAGAGGGGAACAGCAAACATGTTAGGCAATGGGACTGAGACAGAAGGATCCTTCTAAGAGCCCTGGTGGCACAGTTGTTAAATGCCTGTACTACAACCACTCACTCAAAACCATAAGGTTGTGAGTTCAATACTAGCCAGGCTCAAGCTTGACTCAGGCTTGCAGCCTTCTGAGGTCACTAAAATGAGTACCCAGATTGTTGGGGGCAATTAGCTTACAGTTGTAAACTGCTTAGATACCGCTAGTTCAGTATGAAGCGGTATATAAATGAAGCTGTTTTGTTTTGTTTTTTCTAAAACTTTGCAAAAGCTTCAGAAGGCTCTTCCAATGTGCAGCAGAGACAGGCTGTTGAGCTGACCTAAACTCTGCCTCAAGCCCATTACTAAATCATGTGCTGTTTCTGGATGAAGTTAGATCAGCAAGTTAGAGGCTAAAAATACACAAGTTTCTAGTCAAGTTGATTCAGTGCATCTGAATCAATTGACTTAAGTCTGCGTCTTTGCCAAAAAGTGAAGCTGTGATGAGGACTTGCAACAGGATTCTTGCTTCCGATTGCTACATTCTCACCTGTTGGTGGGAGGGTGATGGAAACGTCTTCCTCCTGTGACCAGATCACCAGCTGAACACATTTCCTTTGTTTGGTGTGGCTTCTGGCTCTTAAGGTTGGTTTGGGCAGCCATTTACAATCACAACAATACTGCCATGAATGTGACAATGTAGTGTTATTGAATATGAAGCAGTTACATATCCATTATTCTAGATTACAATTCTGTAACTGCAATACAGAATGCCAGCCAGGATGAAGAAGTGAGATGTAATATTTTTAAAAAGAGCAGTCCTCACCCAATTGTAGTGTATTGTAATTTTTATGGGAACCAAAACTACTATATAGCTGAATATAGTCATACATCAACATTGCCAGTGCTTGGGAAAGTTACTTTTTTGGACTACAGCTCCCAGAAGCAAGCTTATTTTCTGCTGCTTCATAGACTAGGACACAGAACAATGATTCAAGCTACAAGAAAAGAGACTCCACCTAAACATTATGAAGAATAGCTAATAGAATTTATAATAAGAGCTATTTGACAGCTGTGGTGGAGTCTTCTTCTTTGTGTAGGGCAATTCACGTTTCCTAAGGCTTCAGCCTTTGTTCAGGATCAAAATATATTTAAATATCAAAAATATCAAAGCCAAGCCTGTTAGGTTCTAGCGTCAAATCAGCAGAGTAGCAGAAATGCATCCTTGTATAACTATGGCCCAGTACACACCACCAGGAAGTGGTGCCCTGGCAGCAATAGTAGGGCTCAGGACAGTGCACAACCACATGGTCCCGGGCCCTACTACATATGGGAGGCGGCCTAATGGCGGCCTCCCATCCACATGGGGGCTGCCATCTTTATGTAAGGGATGCGCAGCATCCATATGTCGCTGCACGTCACTTAGGTCGTGAGTGTGCCAGTGGCATACTCAAGATGTAAGCTGAGCACGGCAAAAAGAACCCGGAAGAACTGGGTTCTTTTTACTCCGGATGGATGTTGTGTGGTTTGGTGGCTGCGGCGTCCCTCTGGAGTCCACCATTTCCAGGCGGTCTGTACCGAGCCAATGCTTCTCTAAGAACTGAGACTGACTCAAAAAACAACACAAGTAGCTTGCAGTTTAAACAAAAGTTTATTAATGGATTGAATTTACATATGCATAAAGGCTATATTTTTTTAATTTTTTTATTAAGCAGTGTTTGATAAAACCATAAGTGTATATTTCTTACATTTCCCCGAAAAATAAACTAAAGAAAATTTTTTTTTTATTACAGTACCTAATACAAATTTTTTAACTTAACTCATATTGATCCATTTTTTTTTAGTTTAGAGGCTATATCTTAACCTAGCTAACCTAGCTAATGAATAGTTCAGGTAAAGAAGAAATCTTTTTCTCACCTTCTTTCCAAAGAAAAGTGAGAGAAGAGGAAAATGGGGAACCCAACAGTTCAAGAGGAAAACTGTGTGTGAGAGAGAACTTCCCAAAATTGAGAGTGACCTGAATTGCATGGGTTGTTTACCAGTTTGCAAAGTTATTGGCCTGTGATTCAGTAAGAGCAAATGGGATATTTGAATGAGATGAGACAGCAGGATTTACATGCAGGAAAATCTATCTTTCTAAAGAGAGGAAGAGAAAATGCAAAAAAATCTTCAAACACTTTGGAGGTTTTTAAACAGAGGACGGATGGCCATCTGTTGTGAGTGCTATGATTGTGTGTCCTCCTGCATGGCAGGGGGTTGGATTGGATGACCCTTATGATCACTTCCAACCCAATGATTCTGTACTCATATCTAACAGGGTAGCATCATCAGGTTTTGGAAAAATCTCAGGTTTGCAAAACAGCAATACAATATTTAGAAAAACTTTAGAAAACAATCCCATGTAAAGTAAGCACTGAATTCTGACTGACTTGTGGGAGAATGAAACCAGGAAAGACAGGCATGTAATCCTGAACTGCGTTTGACATAGCAGAATCAAAGCCTGAAATGGTGCAATTGATCTAAAGCTACCTCAAGCACTTACAGCAGATAAGAAACTTGGGCAGTAATCACCCTCCAGGTGGTGTTGGACTACAACTCCCATCAGCCCAAGCTCGCATAATCAATGGGGAGACATGCTGGGAGCTGCAGTTCAACAGCAGTTCTGGAGGACTACTCTTTACCTACACCTCTACCAGCTAGTGTTTGAATCCGAGTCTTAGCTTTACCTGACATGGCTGAGTACCCCATTCAGGATTGGACTGCAATGGAATGGGTTGGTGAGCCTGTTTTCACCTGTTTTACAGTTGCACTAATGATGGAATCCTCCTGTGAGTTGGTAAGCTTTTGGAAACCAGTTCTTTCATGCACAGTGCAGCTGACAAAGCATACATCTCATTAGTAAAAGCTGAGCTGTAATGAAAGGGAAACCACTGGAAAAGAATGAGAAAGATCAGATCAATATAACAGAAGAGCCTTGATTTATCTCTAAGCCAGCACAGCAATCCACCCCCCCCCACTGCCTTTGGGTGCAGAATTTAAGGGATTACATTGGGCCATTAATTTGAGTGTCCCAGGAAAGCAAAACTACTTTGGGTAAGGGGAGTGAGGATCTGCTGTCATAGGCATTCATGGTCCCAAGGAAGAGCATGAATATATATAGGAACAGAGTCAGGAGTCCTGTCTGCACTGGTGCAGCAGCCAGGAATATCCTAGCCCTGGAGCAGACCCAACCCTTCCCTGTTACAAAGGGCCTCCATTCTAACATCAGGATGCTGATCACATGCGTGTTCCATTGAGCCACCTGGCATGTTTGCCATAGCCATGGGTCGCTTCGCTCTTGAGGTCAGAATGAGGTGCCCAACCTTGATCATATGGCCGAGTACCTTGTTCTGATCTCAAAGTGAGTAACTGGTGGCAGATGCATTATTAGGTGGCAGAGTCAAACACATTCCAAACAGCTGCCCAGCAACAGAAGAGAGGGTTCTGGATGTTCCAGGAAGATTTAAAACAAAGGGGAATTTTTTTAAATCTATGGTGAGAGAGGTATACACCAGAGTAATTGTCTGGTCTGTTCACATCAGAACTAGAGACTGGGCCATGCATTGTTCGTTCTCTCCACCGGGAGGACAGTGGGAAGCCATTTTATTTGGCCTGTGCAGTCAGGTCCAGGGTTATACACCTGTCCAGAAGGGGGCCACACTTCCCCTGAAGGACGATGTTCTCAGTTTAGGAGTACTTCTGGACTTGTCTCTGCAGTTGACACTTCAAGTCGATGCGACAGTCAGAAGTGCTTGCTATCAACTTTGGTTGATACGCCAACTGCGGCCCTTTCTGGGCCAAAGGGACCTTGAAACTGTGGTACATGCTCTGGTAACCTCTCGATTAGATTTCTGTAATGCGCTGTACATGGGACTACCTTTGTATCAAATCCAGAAGCTTCAATTAGTACAAAATATGGCAGCCAGATTGGTCACTGGTGCATCCAGGTTTGACCATATAACACCTATCTTGAAAGATCTTCACTGGCTGCCCATTCACTTCCGAGCGCAATACAAGGTGTTGGTCACTGCCTATAAAGCCCTACACGGCTTGGGCCCGAGGTACTTGAGGGACTGCATCTCCCCATATGATCCGCCCCACACACTCAGAACATCTGGGAAGAACTTACTGGTAATTCCACCTTCCAAATATGTTGCCACATCCCAGATGGTCTTTTCAGTGGTGGCCCCACGGATGTGGAATGATCTACCTAAGGAGCTCCGTCTGACAACCCCCCAAGAAACATTCAAAAAGAGGCTTAAAACTCTTCTTTTTTGTCAAGCCTTCCCCTCCTGAAGAATGAAGTTATCTACCCTGTTGCCATCAATTCCCTGCTTACCCTTGAAGGTGAATTATTGTGCTTAGAGTTCTGTAATTGTATGGTTTTAATTGTCTGTACACCACTTTGATCTGTGGAAAAGCGGTATATAAAATAAAATTTATTATTATTATTATTATTATCTGACCAGAAAAACAGAGCCTCATCATCATCATCAACAACAACAACAACACCCCACTTTCCCCACAAAATTGGGACTCAAGGCAGTTTACAAATTAATATGAATACAATATAGTCAAAAACATACAAAATGTCAGTTTGAAAATAGGATTAAACTATTAATAGTGGTCAAAGATCGTGTAGGATCTAGGAGATTATCGCATGGGAAATCCCCACTGGATGAGCGCAAGGTTACATGTGGGTTGTAACCGTCAGACACAGATCTTATCGCACTGCCCTGTGCCAGGCAGTAGGCAGCCTGTATGCAACCCAAGCTTCTCCAGCAGATTTTCATGAATGGAAAAACCCTTCATCAAAATCAAGAAATAAAAATACAATATTGACAAGGTTCCAGCAATCAGTAGTGGAAAGCCAAATACTGAAAGCACAAGAGAAGACATTTTAGTTAAATAAAAGTCTTCTGGAAGCAGAAGCCAGGATAAAGATTAACCTTTCCTTGAAAATACAGAAGTAAAGTATTAACCTTACATCCATATCTGATCTGATCTCAGTTCTGGCACACTGAGAAAGCCCAGAAATGTTTAACTCCTGTTTTACAGCTTCAGATACCCTTTAAACACTATTCTTTTTTTAGTAAGGCGAGGTAGGTTGCTAGTTTGTGTGCACACAATAGACACAGAATAGTCATAGGAGAGGGAGGAGTGGGTCATTGAGAACAGATAAAGCAAAATATTGGGTATGAAAGTTCCCTCCTGTCAAAATGCTAACAGGGGACAGAGAAAAGGCAAAATTACTCAACGCCTTCTTTGCCTCAGTCTTCTCAGAAAAGAAAAAGGGTGCTCAACCTGAGGATAATGGAGCAGAAGACAGAATAGGGGAATTTCAGCACAGAATAAGTAAAGAGATAGTAGAGGAATACCTGTTTAACCTAAATGAATTTAAGTCTCCAGGACCAGATGAACTACATCCAAGGGTATTAAAAGAACTGGCAAATGTAATATCGGAGCCATTGGCAATAATCTTTGAAAACTCCTGGAGAACAGAAGTCCCAGCAGACTGGAGGAGGGCAAACGTTGTCCCCATCTTCAAAAAGGGGAAAAAAGAGGATCCAAACAATTATCGTCCAGTTAGTCTGACATCTATACAGTGGTACCCCGGGATACGAATTGATCGCGTTACGAAATTTCCGGGATACGAAAAAGTTAGATTGGAAAAAACTGTTCCGGGATACGATGTTTTTTTCGGGTTACGAAATTTATTTCGGCGCGAAATTCAAACGCAAAGCGCGGCTAGCGGCTTTCCAGCGCTAACGGAAAGCCTTTTCAGGTTGCGAAATTACTCGGGTTACGAACAGAGCGGCGGAACGAATTAATTTCGTAACCCGAGGTAGCACTGTACCAGGAAAGATTCTGGAGCAGATCATTAAACAGAGAGTCTGTGAACATCTAGAAGGCAATGCCATAATCACAAAAAGTCAACACGAGTTTCAGAGAAAGAAGTCATGCCAGACAAATCTGATCTCTTTCTTTGATAAAATTATCAGCTTGTTAGATGAAGGGAATGCTGTGGATATAGTATATCTTGATTTCAGTAAGGCCTTTGGCAAGGTTTCCCATGACATTCTTGCAAACAAGCTTGTAAAATGTGGGCTAGACAAGGTAACTGTTACATGGATTTGTAACTGGGTGACTGGCCGAACCCAAAGGTGCTCAACAATGGCTCCTTTTCATCCTGGAGAGAAGTGACCAGTGGGGTCCCACAGGGCTCTGTCCTGGGCCCAGTGCTATTCAACATCTTTATCAGTGACTTGGATGACAGAATTGGGACATACTTAATCAAATTTGGAGATGACACAAAATTAGGAGGAAGAGCTAATACTCCAGAGGACAGGATCAAAATTCAAAATGAACTGAATAGACTAGAAAGCTGGGCCAAAGCTAACAAAATGAAATTCAACACAGAGAAATGTAAGGTACTGCACTTAGGGCAGAAAAATAAAATGCAGAGATATAGGATGGGGGACACTTGGCTAAATGAGACTACATGTGAAAGGGATCTAAGAGTGCAAGTAGACCACAAGTTGAACATGAGTCAACAGTGTGATGCAGCAGCTAAATAGCCCAATGCAATTTTAGGCTGCATTAATAAAAGTATAGTGTCTAGATTAAGAGAAGTTATAGTGCCACTCTATTCTGTTTTGGTCAGGCCCCACCTGGAATACTGTGTTCAGTTCTGGGCACCACAATTCCAAAAGGACATTGAGAAACTGGAGCATGTCCAAAGGAAGGCGACTAAAATGGTGAAGGGTCTGGGAACTATGTCCTATGAGGAACGACTTAGGGAGCTGGGGATATTTAGCTTGGAGAAAAGAAGGTTAAGAGGTGATATGATAGCCCTGTTTAAATATTTGAATGGATGTCATATTGAGGAGGGAGCAAGTTTGTTTTCTGCTGCTCCAGAGAACAGGACCCAGAACAATGGATGCAAGCTGCAGGAAAAGAGATTCAACTTCAACATTAGGAGGAACTTTCTGACAGTAAGGGCTGTTTGACAGTGGAACACACTTCCTCAGAGTGTAGTGGAGTCTCCTTCTTTGGAGGTCTTTAAGCAGAGGCTGGATAGCCATCTGTCAGGGATGCTTTGATTGAGATTTCCTACATGGCAGGGGGTTGGACTAGATGGCCCTTGTGGTCTCTTCCAACTGTCCAATTCTATGATTCTATGGCGGGATATAGACCGCCAATTTGAGGCAGTCTGGCCCCGCCCCTTTCCCCGCCGGAGCGGGGCCTCAGCGGCCAGAACGGCAGCCACTGAGGCCCCGATCCGCCGCTTTTCGGGCTGCGGGGAAGCGGCAAAAGGCCGCTTCCCCGCAGCCTGAAAAAGGGGTGTCCCTGGGGCTTCAAGCTTGGCCCCTTTCTCGTTTAGTCCACTGGGTGCAGCCATCTGAAGGCTGCGCCCAGAGGACTAAAAGGAGCTCCGAAATGGAGCTCCTTCCTGCTCCGTGTCCAGGGCGCACTAAGCGCCCTGGCGTGGAGCTACTACGTCATGGACGCGCCGCCCCGTCTAGAGGCGGCGCGGCCATGACGTACTCACGGCGGCGGCCGTGCGGAAGGGCCGCCGCCGTTTAGTGCGTGTTCGCCACGCACTAGGGTTAGGGCGGTGCGGAAGCACCGCCCTTTCGTAACCCTAGTGCGTGGCGAACACGCACTAAACTGCCGGTCTGTAACCGGCCTATGATTCTATAAAACATAGTGGGACTTCCAGCTTCACATGCCTGCTACCCTCTCTCTTGGCAGGGGCAACCCCTAAAAATTGGTGCCAGAGATGAAGGACAAGATTCCAGCACTTCTCATTCCATATAAAATGGTCAACTGGACTGTTGCCATTACACCTGAAAGTGGTTCCCAAACTTTAGTCCTCCAGGTGTTTTGGATTTCAGTACCTAAAAGCCTCAGCCAGCTTAGCCAACTGTCAGCCATTCTGGGAGCTGAAGTCCAAAACATCTGGAGGACCAAAGTTTGGGAATCACTGGGCTAGATTACAGGAAGCAGAACAGAATGGGTGTCAGGAGCGGCATCTGGCATTATGCCTGACATGATTTTAATAAGGCTAATGGGAATTGTTGTACTAAGGTACTATGATGGGATATGCAGTGAAGCAATTATTGGAAAAAAGTCGTTATCTCATCCACAGTTCGCATGATAATAAAGGAAGATAAGTTTGGGTCAGGATTATACAAGGTCATTCATCTGGGAAGGAACAAGGAGAAGGTGGTATGGGAAATGAGAAAACTAGAGTTGTTTTGAATTGGAGCAATTAGCCCACCAACAGCTGAAATTATGTGTGGTTTAATTAGGCATTGTTAACACTTGCTGCTTAGTTCTGAGAATGAACATCTTTGGTGTAGATCTATAGTTACTGAATAAAGATTTGCTGAGTTTTAACTACTGAAGGCTGAATTTCTGAACTTGGTTAACTGCTGAACTTGACACTGGATGACACACACAGATCACACAACTCTCTCCTCCAACATCCTGCTGCCAGTTTCCTTTATCTGCCACCTGAAATGACTTACACACTCTGCTTACTGGTCAAGCCAGCCTTACTCTCTGATGAGATGATTGGTGAACATTATCATGGAATTCAACTTTTTACAATATTAAAGTGATTTAAAGCTACACTTTAAAAAGATAAAATGCAGTTGAAAGATAAAAAGTAATTAACAGTCCAGCACCCTCAGTTCATTCTTTAAAAACTTTCTATTTTGAAAATCTGTTGGAATAAAAGGGTCTTTGCCTGCTGATGGAATGACAGCAAGGAATGGTCCATTCCAGACTCAAGGGGCAACCACCAAGAAGACTCTATCTTGTGTCTCCACCAATGGCTTGTGATGGTGGTGGGACCGAGAGAAGGGCCTCCCCTGATGATCTCAGGGTCTGAGTTTTTCTAGTTGTCACTTCCATGACCTCCTGTTCCATTCTTCTTCCATCCTGAGTTTCATGCATGGCCTATCTTGACTCTTCACATTGTTTATCTTTAAAGCATAACACAGTGGTGTAATATTAATCTCAAAAGGCAGGCCTTGAAAGTGATCGTCCATACCCTCCACACTGTCCCGATTGGGCATGGACAGTCCCGATTGATCTTCTGTCATCTCACTTTTTCCACTGCTTCCCGGTTTCTATCTCCTCCTCTCACTTTCCCCCTTTGTCTTCAGTTTACTTCTGTATTCAATTAGCTCAGCAGGGGAAGAGTAGAGGAGGAGGGAGGAATCTTCCCTTTCCCAGTAGGCTCAGGCAAAAGCAAATTGCTGCACCTTCTCCTAGCTAGTATGGTCTTCCTCAATAATATGTTTTGTCTTCTTGACCACATTCCAAGGTTTCCAGGCTACATGTGTCCCAGTATGCATCTGGGAAATGTTGGAAGGTATGGTTTCCTTCTGTAATGACACCCTCAAAGGGAGTCCAAAATTACAGACATCTATGGTGATCTATATACAAAACACATCTCTAGCAGTTTTGAAATGCACCAGAAACAGGTCTTTTGTGAAGAAGACAAGGAGAATAGGGGGGCTGGGCAGGCATAAAAAGCCTTTCTAAAAAATTCTTTGTGAGAGGCTTAATAACTTCAGCTGCATTTGCACTACAGAAATAATGCAATTTGGCACTGCATTAACTGCCATGTCTCAGTGCTATGGAATCCTGGGATTTGTAGTTTGTTATGGCACCAGAGTTCTCTGACAGAGAAGGCTAAATAACTCACGTAACTACAAATCCCAGCATTCCATGGGATGGAGCCATGGCAGTTAAAGCGGTGTCTCAAACTGCATTATTTCTGCAGTGTAGATGCAACCTTTGGTATGCTTATATATTGTTTCTGGTGGTGCAATGGTTAAATGCCAGTACTATAGCCACTCATTCACAAACCACAAGGTTGTGAGTCCAATCCCAGCCAGGGGCTCAGGGTCAAGTCAACCTTGCATCCTTCAGAGGTTGCTAAAATGAGTACCCAGCTTGAGGGGGGCAATAACGTACAGTTGTAAACCATTTAGAGACTGCTCAGTGTGGTATGAAACGGTATATACATGAAGCTGCTATTGCTATTACTGTTTCTGAAAAAATCCATTTCACCCTCCTCCAACTGCTACACCTAGACAAAGCAGGGGAGTTCAAAAAATATTTTGATCCTGGGAGCCCAACTCCACTAGTCTGCCAATGGTAGAGTGAACCACTGTACTTGGCATCACTGTGCCAGGAATTGCCTGAGCAGACAGGCCAGGATAGCAGAGGCTGAGCCCCAGTGTTCACCCGGGTTAGTTCCTGGGTCAATGTGGGGACAGGCAGATAGTCATACACCTGTCCCTTCTCCGACCCAGGACCTGGGACTGGCACACCATACCTTTCCAGTCGGCAATCCAGCTCAGAAGCCCCACAGTTGCTACATATGATGTGGAAACAAGGGTCTGACTGCACTCATGTGGCCAGGCACCCAGAGTTTCTTTGGGGGGGTGTCTATCTGAACAGCGACAGAGTTTCTAAGAAACTCCCTGGAAAACCAGGTTTATTTTACCCCAGGGTAAAGGCTCTTTACCCCACAATCAGACCAAATCCCCCAGATCTGTGTCTGCACAGGCAGGATGGGGCCCCATCCTGCCACTGGCATTTTGACATGTGGCATCTAAACTAGATGATGCAAGGCTGGGAGGAAGCCAGAACATTTGGTCTGTGTGGACAACCCCAGAAACTATTGCTATTCTATTCCAAATGGGAAGCTTTTATCATCATTCTCTGAGAGTATCCAATGGCCATCATAGATAAGGCGAGGTATGCCTAGATATAAATGTACTTAGAGTCTTGTAGTTATCTGGCTGACAGAATCAGGTGTTTTAAAAACAGATCTGTCATCCACCCCACAAGTACTAACAGCTTTGTGTCCAGCATTTTGAACAATTTCATCTGCCGGAACTGACGGCCTTTGATTTGCTTCTCACCTTTTCCCGACAGACTCTTTCATTTGGCTGGGTCATTTTGAAATATCGCCTGTGTGTTCATGACTTAGAATTTGTCTGGGAGCTGATAAAATTGCATGTTTTGGCTCTACTGACATTCTTTGTTTTTTTCAGGAGTGGCCATGATGACAGAACTAATGACCTTTCAATTAAAAAAAAATCTGCTTGTTTGTGTCTCTAATATTTTGGGAGATGTCAAATGTTCTTCAACATTTATTTTTAAAATCCACATTCCTACCAGGGATGCTAGAAGTGCACAGAATATTCTTATTTGTGAGAAGCTGCTAGGAAAGAGATTGGCATTTGGAATGCCAAAGCTTGAAATGTCACATCAGTAGACATATATTATTTACTTATTATTTAGTCAAAGTATTTCTATATCGCCTCCCAGCCCACCAGGGCCCCTGAAGCAATGTGCAACAAAGAAAAACATTTTAAACATTACTTAAATTTTTAAAAAGTTAAAAACACATTAAAGTACTCTTTAAGTTTCCATCCTCACTGTACAAACAATCCTGTTTGAACCCACTTTAACTGCCATACCTCTATGCTATGGAATTCTGGCAATTGTAGTTTGTTGTAGGATCAGAGCTTTATGATAAAGAAGGCTAAATGTCTCACAAAACTACAGTTCCCAGAATTTCATAGCACTGAGCCATGGCAGTAAAAAGCAGGTCAAACCGGATTATTTTTGCAGTGCAGATGCAGCCTAAAACAGCCTAGAAAGATTTTTGAAATATAATTTTAAAGCAAACAACAAAAACAGAGCAGTTTGAAATATCAAAGTCTGTATGTAATATGGAATTTTACCACTGAATCCACTGCTTTTCCATCCAGTGTGTGGCTCTGCTAAACCTCCGCTGCCACCAAACTGAAAACTTCCATAAATCTTATGATTATCACAAAGAGTGAAGGTTTTTCCTTTCCCCCACCTCTGCCATCACTGTAAGGACATACTCCTGTTTTACTCCTGTGGCCACCAACTGTAGCTACCTTCTGGATGCCCTCAAGGTACACATATGATATATTATACAACTTATATTCTCACCAGAGACCTCCCCTCTGTATTCCACCACAGACATCATGTCTAAATCTAGGCTTTCTAATATATAATGTTTCTGGAGGCCAAAAGCATATAAATGCAAAATAATACTTTATTAACAGAAGCTGAACATAAGAAAACAGATACATTATTTAATACATTCAGAACACAGCTCACACCTTTTTACACACTCCAGTCATAGCTAATTCAGACTCTTAAGCACTACTCATTAATTCCTATATCTGACTGACTTACTCCTAAACTTCTCTTCACTCATTCCTCTCTTCTTTCCAACTACTCTAACAACAGGTTGAGTCTTCCTTATTTGGAATTCCAAAATCCAATATACCCCCAAACCAAAACTTTTTTTCATGGGTAGCTGAGATAGTGAGCCCTTTGCCTTCTGATGGTTCAGTGTACACAAACTTTGTTTCATGTACAAAATTATTTTAAAATATTATGCATAAAACTATCTTCAGACTAGGTGTGTAAAGTGTATATGAATCATAAATGAAATTTGTGTTTGGACTTGGGTCCCATTTCCACATTATCTCATTATACAAATACAGGTATTCCAAAATAAATAAATAAAAAATCTGAAATCCAAAACATGTTTGGTCCCAAGCATTTCTATATCACTAATCACTCACTAACTTTATTCAACCCCCCTTGAAAATTCCACCGATCACCACTCATTCTCGACATTTTGTACTCTCACCCTTCCCAACTGCTCCTTACTTTAATATATACAGTAAATTAAACAGCATTAAACAGCAGCATGGTTGGCGGGGGGGGGGGTGCTGTGTAGACAGCTACCTGGCATCACTCTAGAATCAGGGTGAACAGACATCCTTCTTTTCCAGGACATGTTCTCCATTTCAGCCTTCTGTCCAGGAGGAATACCAAAATGCCTTCCATTTTGAGCATGATTATGAAGCATGAATTTATATTTATATTAGTGTTTTTAGCTTTTATTTGGCCATTGTCCTATATTCCCCCAAATGTCCTACATTTTGCAGTGCCTTGTCCTGCTTTGTAGTTATGACATCTGGTCACCCTGTCTGGAGTGCATAGGTAGAGGGGTAGTCAGGACAGTTTCTACAGAATCTAGGAGATAGTTTTGTTGGAATATCTAGAACTTTGGTCATTATAGGGTTAATGGTGAGCTGCTGAGATGGAAATAGCCTTCAGTTGTATGCATTATGTTATTCAGCTGCTGGGCCTTTATAAGGCTAGCTTTCTTTTGTGATTTCATCTCTCTCTCAGCCTCCCCCCCCCCCCCCCACTTTGCACTATATTTTGTATTATTCTGTTTCAATGTAGTTTTGATTGTTTGGTGCAATGGTTTCCACACTGTGGTCCTCCAGATGTTTTGGACTTTAGCTTTCAGAATTCCTGACTGTTGACCAAGCTGGCAGGGGCTTCTGGGAGTTGAAGTCCAAAACACCTGGAGGACTAAAGTTTGGGAACCACTGGGATGTATTTGCTATTTTGTATTATTTTGTTTGCCATTGTTGCTCTTGTTCATTTTGTATCTGTTGTCCGTATTTGTTATAAATATTTTGTTATACACATTGCTACCTTTTTAAAGCAGAAATAGATTATTTATATTACTCTTTGCTTTTTCATCCTTTCAGTCTTACTGTTTCAACAGAGTTGCTTGCTAAAGTTGAAAGCAGTCAGCAGAGGAGGATTTCACTTGACAGTTACAGGAGTCTTGGTGGTACAGTGGTTAAATGCCAGGACTGGAGCCATTTACTCACAAACTACAAGTTTGTGAGTTCAGTCCTAGCCAGAGGCTCAGGGTTGACTCAGGCTTGCATCCTTCTGAGGTCTCTAAAATGAGTACCCAGCTTGTTGGGGGCAATTAATTGTAAACTGCTTAGTGCACTGATAAGCAGTATGGAAATGTACTTGCTATTGCTATTGTACTTGCTACAGAATCAGGGTACATCTGCTTCCAGTGTTCTTTAGTCGACATAAGTCCTGACCTGGTTCCCTTAAGTCCTACCACACAAACAACTGATCAGGAATGGCTTTATCATTAGGCAGAGTGAGACATCTACCTCAGGCAGCAGGATTTGGATGTCAAGGGGCCTGAACAAACAGGCCAAAATAAAGCTGCTTCAGGTCACTTTAGAGGTATGCTGTTTAAATGACACATGCATCT
>NC_056522.1:22710981-22751176 GCF_019175285.1 Sceloporus undulatus | reverse complement strand
TAATAATAATAATAATAATAATAATAATAATAATAATAATAATAATAATAAAATTTTTATTTATATGCCGCCCTTCCTCCGATCAGGGCGGCTCACAACATAATTAAAATACAAACAATTCCAATAAAAACATATTTAAAACAACCCAACAGTAAAGCCCCAAAGCCCAACCTCTTGGCCACGAAAGAGAGGAGGGAGGCCCACAGGATATTTACTCGGGGAATGCCTGTTGGAATAGGAAGGTTTTGAGGTCCTTCCTAAATTAAGAAGCCAGAAGCTGCACCAAAGCTGCACTCCAGTCCTTAGGATTGGAGCGTTGCTTTGGCGTGGCTTCTGGCCTCTTAGGCGCATGCATCATTTAAACTGCATACCTTCAAAGTGATGCGAAATAGCTTTATTTTGGCCTATCTGTTCAGGCCCAAGGAAAGGAGGCAAATTGACAATTGTTATTAATTGTTTCGTTAGCACTATGTGTATTTACCAGTGGTGATGAGCAGAGGTCTTTGGCGTCATGTGCCAATGTTACTTGGCTGATTTTGGTTATCATCAAGTAAGGTTGCCAGATTGAAAACTGGAGAGAGCTCCTGTTCCTTTTATGGTTATGAAGAAGAGAAAATTTCAGCAAGTGTTGTTTATGTAAGCAGGTAACAAGCAACACCTGCTGAAAAAAAAATATCCTGACTAAATAAAAGGAGACTCAACTCATTCTAGAGGCAGATAAACTCAACTACAAAACAATTACGGTGACAGGAGCCCTTCCAGTTTTCACTCTGGCCAGCATGGTGTAGTGGTTTGAGCACTGGACTACAACTCTGGAGATCCAGGGTTTGATTCGTCACTCAGCCATGGACACCCACTGGGTGAGCTTAAACAAGTTACATTCTCTCAGCCTAAGAGGAAGGGAAAGCCAAATCCCCTCTGAACAAATCTTGCCAAGAAAACCTTCTGATAGGGTCAACAAAAGTCAGAAATAATATGAAGGCATACAACAACAACAACAACAACAGCCCCTCTACTGCTATTCATCTTGAAATTGAGGGGAGGACACTTTTCTACTCTGCATCTGGCAATGACATGGCTGGAGACAACTCTGCTGCCAATCCTGTAATTACCTTTGTCTGCAGGGTTGATCGCAAGCCATTACAAGGGAAATATCTAGTATATGTGGACTCAAGAACATTGGCTCTATGGCCTAGTTTTTTTAAAAAAACAACAACAACAACTTGAAATTGAAGTCATTTTGAACAAAGGGTTTTGATCATTTGGGAAAGAGTCAGTTAGATTTATCTTACAATGAAAAGCTTCCTGGGACTTAGTCACACTAATAGGCCATGTTCTTCACTATTATGTTTGTTTTAATAGTCGTGGGAAGGTTTCCCAGAACTCTCTGAGCAACTGGCAGCAGCCACCTTTCACAAAACTGGCATGCCTGTTTGGCAGCAGTGAATCCATAAATCTACACCCTAATCCTGTTGTATTTGCACCTTCCAGAGTTTTGCAGGGGTTTTCGAATTGTTTCTTCATGAGATCAGCACTGCCTGGTGAAGCAATGAGGCCACATTCAATCTATAGCAGATGGAAGGTTTGGGTTGTTTTTCTTTTGAAATTTATTGGATTGGTCTCATGTGTTGTTTATCGGGTGTTGCTTCTGGTAGAGATTTAACAAAGAAGAGAAAAGCCATGCTTGAGCTACATAGAGAACATGTCACACTAATCTATTACTGAGACTTCTTTTTTTAAGGACTGACATGGCTAAGCAGACACTTGTGCCTATTAAGACCTCCTCCAAGTCATCTATATCTTTTGTCCCATGACAGACCATTTGTGTGAGCAGATTTTTGCCCAGGCTAGTCACTGGCCTTGTCAAAGCCTATTATCAATTATTACAAATTAATCACCACAGAGAAATGTTATTATCATTAGGGTTGCCAGTTCAAGATTGCCCCAGGCCCTCATGTTTTAGGGCCAAACCCTGGGCCTGGGAACAGCTCAAGAGATGTTGTTCAGTGTTATACAGAAAGTGCCAACAACAGTTGCTCATAGCTTGTCATTTAAACACACACACAGAGTGAACATATTTTCCTGTTTGAAAAATAAGATAGAAGTCTTAGCTAAAGGGACTGTTTGCAGATTAAAGTTAAATGAGGGGATATTCCTTCTCACTCAGAGAGACAGAATAAGAGATATTTAACATAGCCTGCTTGCTTCCAGAAGATGAATGCAGAGCCAAGTGGAGGGTTGCAGCAAGAAATCAATTAAGGCTTGCAAATTGTAGGAAGATGCTACTCTTCTAGCTGTGTTGGTGATTGGCACACAGCCCTTTTCTCTTGCCTAGAGGATTTTTTCCTCTTGCCTAGAGAATTGGAGAAGTTGCACCTTAGCTCCCACCTGGAGATGATGCATGAAAACAGGGGGCTACGCCCTGAGATCTGGCAACCCTACATAGGATCCAGTATCAAGTTGAACAAGGGCTTAAATCTGTCATAACTCAGCCTTTGAAGAATTGGACTCTGAGGATTGAGATTGCCAGGAATTATGGCTCCAGATAAAATTGGTCTCTCTGAGTCCAAGGAGCAGGGAACTAAAACAGTTATTTAATTTATTTATTCATTCATGTATTCATCTATTTCATTTCTGTGCCACGCCACTCCCCAGCAGGATGTGGCAGATGCCAAGGATGCTGCTCATTATTTTGAAGATTTTCAAAGAGATAAGGAGCAGCTTTGTAGGTCCCAGCATCTGTTAAATAAGAAATACTGACACACTAAGCACCTGGTGTCCAGATGCAGCTGCCTATAAATCTCCCAGCAGCGGTATTTTTTTTCATTGCATCCATTCTGTTTTAGCTGGCAGTGGTCTTGGCAGTTCACATGCTCTCAACCTTTGACTGGCTATGATTGATGACTCTGGGTATTTCTTCTTGTTGGCTGCATTTATCTGGATTATTGGCCTCCAATAACACCTGAACTGTCTGTTGACCTTGCTTCTATTCCTTCCTTCATCCTCCCAGATTATCTGTGACTGGTTTGGACTGGATTGATACCCTACAGCTGTTCACCTTACAACACCTGACTGTAGCACAGGACAAAATCCAATTGCTCATCTCAATTAGACTAGGTCCACTGAATAAACTGAAATTGTATACATGTTGGTTGATTAATGTGTCTGTTGAGAATAGCAACTGGGTATAGGTCAACATGTTTCACAATAGACTTATTAAACTGAAAGTCATCAAATGACAAGACATCAGATGCTGTCTGACGGTCTAATTATGAAAATACGCTCACCATTAGAACAGGGCAGCCATTTATATATACATTGCCAGAAATGGTTGTCACCCTAAATCCAATTTAGTCCTAACTAGATCCAGCTACTGAATAAAAGAAATGTATATATGTTTTGATTTACCAGGGTACCAATGATATAAAAGATCTACTCTGTTAAATGAGTAATACTTGGATTTAGAGTGCAGCCTTGCTAGAGGCCTTGGAAATGTTATTAATAATTTGTTTTACACTACAGCTGTACATCAGAATTAGGGATCACATATCCCATGGACCATGTGCAGGTTCCCAGAGCCTTTTTGCAAACCCCATGTTTCCTAAACTTTAAAAAAGAAAAACCTGGCTGAAAAATCAGAAGTGTTGCTTCTGGAAGTATCCTTTTGCCTTGTTTACTCCCCACCTGGGATGGTGGTGGGTTTTTTCCAAAATCAAAAGTAAACTTCTGAGTACTTCCAGTTTTGTTGATAGCTATGTACCCCAAAGCTGGTCCCAGAGACCACTGGAGCTAGCCCACCCTAGTCTAATATGACTGGCTACAACTTTCTCTGGTATAATTGTCGCTTACTATTTGATGTTCTTGTGGTGCCTGGATATTGACCAGTTCAACCTTAGTCTATGGGGGTAGGGGCGGGTGGGGGGGGTGGGGGGGGGGGGGGGGGGGGGGGTGAGGGGGGGTGGGGGGGGGGTAGGGGCATTATACTACTTGAGAGTAATGTGTTTTTCCCTGGAAGAAGATAACCACCATTAATGAACCTCGCCCCCACTACCCCTCCCTCCAGTCCATCTCCCTTAGTCAGGCCTTGGAGGTAGAAGATGAACTGCGGACCTCTATCTTTTCTTCCACCACGCTTCCATTCCTCCTTCTGTGCCTTGGTCTTCTATCCGTTTTAATGAAGCCCGAGAGGACCCAGGGAATCGTCTAACAAAAGATTGTTATGTACAGTGCTGTGTCACATTTAACAAACGCTTAAAAGGCAAACTACCAACATAAACCCGGGTTAAATACACATAAGATAACGTCATCAAATCACGATACAAAAGGTAGCTAACCGTACAAGTCGAAAATTAAGAACATAGGAACATCATAGCAGCAACACGACCCAAACAAAGAAATAAGATCTTCATTGGACAAGGGAGGACACGGGAAGAAACTATGCAGTGCTTCCGGGTCCTCATGGTCGCCAACGGGGAGAAAAGGACAACAGGGAGAGTAGATAACCAAGACATGAGGATATAATAATTAGTACCCGGTCATGTAACGCACAGCAAAAAAAGATGGGTGGAAGAAATTTGGAAATTATATTGGGTTTATGCGAGGTGGCATGCCCCTACCACCCCCCCCCCAATGATATTTTTCTGAGCGCCACTGCCGTTCCTGAATGTTGCCCCCCAGATCCTTTCTTCGATCCGATGCCCTGCCGATGTGCCGGCGCCGGGCGGACAGGGCGGTGGCAAATTGGCCCGTACCCAGGTCACGACGCAGTCAAACAGCAAAATAAGCTGCACACTCTCGACTAGCTTGTGTGTTTGTTTTAATCCTATCAACAATAACATTTATAACCTCTTCGAACTCAGAATCCTGTGTCCTATGTGGTTCATCATGGTGGAATGGTTGGGAGGTAAGTAGAGCACGGGTTCTTGGTACGATTCATTTAGGAGGGTATGAGAACCTTATTCCTCTCAGTTAAGAAGCAAATTATTGTTGACCTCCCCCCGACTCCAGAACGAACAGGCAAAAGATTTCTGCATGATTTTTTAAAACATACCAGTTGCCACTTTGTTTACCCACAAATCTATACGGATTTTTAAACAAGTGCTTTGGGTAAAACACATTCCTATGGTAACTGCATTGATTACTGCACACCCCAAAAGATTCCTTTTGGACATCAGGAAACACATTTTCTTCGCATTGGATTCATCATTTGTGCAAGTTGCAATTTTTGGTGCCTCAACCCCAGTCTTAAGCAGTATGTACCTTTGTGGGTGGCCCATAGCGGGTTCTGGATCAGTGAGGTATTCAACCCATGTGACTCTCCTTGATTACAACTCCGATGCCAGACTGTTGCTACAGACACAACTTATCCTTCAGCATTGCACTTTCACACTGCAGCATGAAGGGGAAACAGATTATTAATTATATATTATTATTATTAGTATTATTATATAACATTTATTAGAAGCGCTGTAAATTTACACAGCGCTGTACAACAACTTTTTAGTTAGACGGTTCCTGCCCTTGAGCTTATAATCTAAAAAGACATGACACAGAGGAGAAGGGAGTGGTGGAGGATAGGGTAAGAGGTCCAGCAGTTCCCTCTACCTCCAAGTCCTGGACCAAGGCAGATGGACTGGAGGAGGGCTTGGGTTCTTATGGATGGTAATCATTTTCCAGAAAATACATACCTCAAGTAGGAAATGCATAAAATACATAGCAATACGAAGAAATGGTTTAAACAGGCACCAAAAGAACATCAAATAGTAACGACAATTATTCAAGCACTGGGATGACCTGGAACGGATTTATCAGACAGACTGCGAGGTGAATTTTGAAGCTGGTTAAAGAATGATGGCTCTTGCTTGTGGGGGAAGAAGGTTCGGAGTGAGGGGCAGCAAGTGAAAAGGGGCGAATCGGGGATGGGGCAGAGGAAATCCTGGGCTGAGACAGCAGACCTGACTACCAGAACGGAGGGCCCTGGTGGGAGGTGAGGAAAGAAGGTCTGATAAGTAAGAGGGGCCAGTCCATGGAGGGCTAGTCAGACAGCAGGAGCTTATACTGAATGAGGAAAGGGAGGGGGAGCCAGTGAAGGCATGCCAACACAGGAGAGATGTGTCGCGAGAGGTGGGTGGAAGTGAAATGGCGTGCAGCTGAATGCTGGACAGAGATTAAAGGATGGAGGTGAGAAAGAGGAAGCCCAGCCAGGAGGACGTTACAGTAATCAAGTCGTGAGATCACTAGGCATGGACCGGATCTTGGCAAGTAGAGGCGGAGAGATATGGTCGGATTTTGGCAAGTGTATAAGAATCTACAAGCCTTGGCTGTGGTCTGGATCTGAGGGATACAATATAATAATAATAAATTTTATTTATATCCTGCCCTTCCCACGATCAGGGCGGCTTACATCAAGTTAAAAACATAGTACATTATACAATTTAAAAAACATAACATAAAAAAAAACACATAACATCAAACAAAAAGCCCATAGCCCAACCTCTTGGCCACGGAAGAGGAGGGAGGCCCACAGGATTTTATTCGGGGAATGCCTGTTGGAACAGGAAGGTTTTCAGGTCCTTCTGAATTGGGCCAGGGTGGTAGACAGCGGAGCTCAGTGGGCAGCGTGTTCCAAGGGCTGGGCAGTGTGGAGAATGTCCTCCGTGTAGTGAGGGAACCTAGCCCAGGCACCTTCAGTAGCTGCTGCCCAACGTTCTGAGGTGCGAGGCGGAATGTACGGGGAGAGGCGGCCTTTGGTATCCTGGGCCCAAGCCATTTAGCTGGTTGTTAGAAGATACCAACACCGTATAGTTACTCGGAAGCGGATGGGCAGCCAATGGAGATCTTTCAGCACCGGAGTTATATGCTGGTCCTGGGAGCACCAGTGACAGCCGGGCTGCCATGTTCTGCACCATTTGCAGCTTCCGAGTTTGGTATAAGGGTTGCCCCATGTAGAGTACATTGCAGAAATCCGTCTCGAAGTTACCAGAGCATGTACAACAGTTTCTAGGTCCCTCTGGGCAGGTATGGGCGCAGCTGGCGAATCAGCCGAAGCTGATAACAGTGCTTTGACCGTCGCATTCACCTGAGGAGTCAGATGAAGCGACGAATCAAGAAGCACCCCAGACTGCGCACGGAGTCCTTCACAGGGAGCGTGACCCCGTTCAGGACAGGTGGAACCACCGCCATTCCTGGACCAGGGGAACCTATCACAAGTACCTCCGTTTTCTCTGGATTCAATTTGAGTCGGTTTTCCCTCATCCAGCCCATTACTGACTCCAGACAGGCCACGAGAGAGGACGCCATCCCCAGTCACGCATCAGTCGGAGACATAGAGAAAAGATTTGGGTGTCATCAGCGTACTGATAACCCCGCGCCCCATGTCTCCGGATGATCTCTCCCAGCGGTTTCATGTAAATGTTAAATAGCATGGGAGACAGAATGACTCCTTGAGGGACCCCAGTTTTAAGGGGCCTCTCATCAGAGCACACGTCTCCCAGCTGCACCATCTGGGACCTCCCGGAGAGGTAGGAGCGGAACCACTGGAGTGCAGTGCCCCGATCCCCACATCTACCAGGCGTCCCAGAAGGATACCATGGTCTATGGTATTGAAAGCCGCTGAGATGTCCAAGAGCACCAACAGGGACACGCTTCCCCTGTCGATGCTCAGACGGAGATCATCGACCAGGGCGACATGACAGAGAAGAGTCAAAGATAAAACCAAGACTGTGGGCTTGCTGGACTGGTTGAATAGAAATGTTGTCCACAGAGACATAAAAGGAGTGTTGAAGGGTGGGCTTAGGAGAAAAGACAAGAAGCTCCGTCTTGACATGTTGAGCTTCAAACGCCGATGGCGCATCCACTGCAAGACAGCTGTGAGGCAAGACGAAACTTGCTGTTCAAGCCTTGGAGAAAGGTCAGGGGCGGAAAGATAACACTGGGTGTCATCGCATACAGATGGTAGGAAAAACCAAAAGAGCTAATGAGTTTTCCTAAGGACAGTGTGTGAGAGAAAACAGAAGGGGACCCAGAACAGAGCCCTGGGGAACTCCAACAGATAAGGGAACAGAGAAGAAGAAGTGACCCCTGCAACCACTGCAAAAGATCTGCCAGACAAGTAAGATCTAAACCAGTCAAGAACAGAGTCTGAGAGCCCAGGTCAGATAGTATGTCAATTAGGAGACAGTGATCAACGGTGTCAAAGGCTGCAGACAAATCAAGAAGGATGAGAACAGATTAAAGGCCATTAGCCTTGGCCTGTAAAAGTCATTCGAGATCTTAGTGAGGGCTGTCTCTGTGAATGCCTTGGCGGAAACCAGACTGGAAGGATCAAGATGGAGTTGGCTTCAAGAAACTCAAGACAGCAAGAATAAACAACCCGTTCCAAAACCTTAGAAAGAAGGGAGAAGAGAAATCGGACAATAACTAGACAAAGAGGAGGGGGTCAAGAGAAGGTTTTTTCAGAATTGGGGAGATGAGAGCTTGTTTGAAGTCTGATGGGAAGGAGCCTGGTAGGAGAGAGAGAGATTGAAGATATGGAGAAGCGGAGGCAGAAAGAGGGAGCTATAGAGATTAGAAGACGAGTAGGAATTGGATCAAGAGAACAGGTTGCAGGTTTGGAAGATATTGATCTTTCCCTTTCACCCAACTGCAAATCCCCAAATTTCATAGCATTCAGTCATGACAATTAAAGTCATCAAACTACAAATCCTAGGATTCTCTAGAGTCATGGCAGGTAAAGTGGTTTTGAACTGCTTGAATTCTGCAGTGTGAATACACCCTAAATTAACTCAGCTCCTTGATTTGACTATTTATTTTTCCAGATTGCCATGGATATCCAGTGTATCCAGTCCTTCCCTTTGGATTACTGTTTCTGCCTAACAATCTTCCATCTAAGGATTTAGACGACTTGGTGCCATCTTAGTTCCTTGGCTTTTATATTTTAAGTGTGGCTGGAGCAGGTCAGGGTTGTGTTCATTTCCTCCTCCTCCTTTATTTATACCCCACTTTCCCCACAAAACTCTTCCTGACCTAGGTTGAGAGGATATTTTAGAAGTGGCAGCAGTTTCTATTTTGCAAGACTTTGTCAGAGTTTTATAGGATTAGCTTCTTCCTGCCCACCATGATATTGCCCATGTATTGGCTGCTGCAGTGCTCCAGCTTTGAATTCCTTATTGAGTTCTCTGTGACAACAAAGATCTTTAAGATTTAAATTCAGTTTGCCTCCTGTTTTCAAGCACAAGCCAATGTACACTGTTGGTCCCATCCCCCACCATTTTTCTCCAGAGAAATCCATCTTGCCTGTGTGATACAGATGTCGTCCATCAGTCATGGAGAAGGCAGTTCCTGTCAGTTTCAAGGTCCTTTGGAGAAAACACACCAGTCAACATGATGTAATGCAATGGCAAGGGAAACCGTCTCCCAAAGGAAGATAACTGCCTCCTTAATTCGACCAGTATGTACCATATGTCTGGCCTTTGCAAGGACTGGATGAACCCAGAGCTTGGAACATTAGGTTTGAATATTAATTCAGTGATGTTAAACATTAGAAATTGGAAAATGAATTCACTAGCATAAGCACTAATAACTGAAATAATTCCATTTGCTATGTTTTCATTGATTGATTAAAACAAGGTGGATCAGACCATGTGATTTGCAGAGACTGACTTGGAGGCTGTCATTGTTGAATTTAGGGGAGCACATTGTTGTTGCTTTCTCATTGAAAAGGGCTGTTTTTATTTTTATAAAGTTACCTTTCTCCAGCCTGGAACTACAAAGCCCATAATAGGATTATTGTCTGGGAATGGTGGCAGTCTTGGGGGTGGAATTGGAGTATAGGGTCCATATGATGCACATCCCAGCTCTGCCCCCAGGGCAGTATGATGCTGCGTGCCGCTCCACATGGCACACAGTGTCATGCCGCTGCTCTGGGATGCAACACCAAAGAAGCATCCTATAGCTGCAGCGGTGCGACTATCACGCCCTTTCCAGGGAGCAAAAAGGAGCCACTTTTTGCAGTTCCTTTTTGCGCCCTGGAAAGGCCTGATTGGGGCCTCGACGTGTGGTTGCTGCGGTCCCAATCTGGCTGATGAAGGTAATATAATTCCCAGAATTCCTGGCTAGGGGGTTTGTGGCAATAATAATTTTTCCCTTTCTAAAAAGTAAACTGTCCTAAAACAGTTTTTCAAGCCATCTGCATTACTAGATTTATTTAATTTTTGCCAAAAAAGGTTGTCTCGACAGATGATAGTTTGGAAACCAGGATAAAAGCTCATCAAAGTGCCACATGGTACAGAGGGAAGAGGATCCACTAATTTTGTGACAGATGAAAATACATATCCTTAAAAAAAAAAACACCCGCTGCCTTTTCCAGGTGGAGTCTGGGCTGGATTATTAACAGTGCAAATGGAGCAAATGTTTCAGTGTACTTAGTGTCAACTTGCTTCAGGCATTATGCATATTTGCACATACACACAAGCTTCTTGTAATATTCTGTATCAAGAGAGAAATCCTCCTGTTATTTGGAATTCCTCCAGCACCCTAACTTCCTTGTGCCCTCCAACTATACCAATTTGGCCAAAACAGTCCTGGATTAATAACCTGCCATCCCACTTTTTCAGCTCTTTTAAAATGTTCCAGTTTCTCTCTTTCTCCAACTTTTCTCCTTCACCCCAAGCTCATTTCAAATATTACAAAATGAATTCAAATTGCAAAAATAGTTTGCACTTCATTTACTCAGCAGGGGATGAGAAGAGGAGGGGTGGAATCTTGTCTTTTCCAATAGGCTCATGCAAAAGCAAATTGCTGTAGCCCCTCTTAGCTTGTGTTTTTTCCCTCATTGATAACATTTGCCATTTTGACCACACTCTGATGTTTCTTGGCCACATGTGTCCTGAGAAATGTTGGTGGGTATGTTGCCTTGGGTTCATCTATTTGCAATATGAAAAGGACTGTGGCTGCCAAGAAGCTGTTAAAGATGAAGACAAGAGTCTTGTCAGAAACCTGCCAACCATAATTTAGTGCCCCAAACATGGTTGAATTCACAGGGATTCAAACACAGATTTTAAAAGCTAAGCACTCAAAAGTATTGGATGGACAAATATGTCAATGTCAATTTCTCCCAGATTTGTTAAAACAAGCAAACCTCACTTTATTTCCATTAAATGCATGAAGAAATTTGTGAATTTTGAACAATTAAAAAATGAGCCAGACATAATTTTCACTCAGTTAGATTTACATGCTGTCTGCAGAGCTGTTCTTCAAAACAAAGGTCCCATTCACACTATAAAGTTATAGCACTATTATTCCACTTTTATTGCCATGGCTCCATCCTATGGAATCTCAGGCTTTGTAGTTTGGTGAGTTTGTGGGCAAGAGATCTTCATCCTCCCCCCCCCTTGATAAATAGCAACTAATTTAGAGTTGGATACCCAAAATGAAATATCTGAGGTGGCTACTTCTTGTCACTCAGGATCACCAGGGACACTTTCAGATTATAAAATTATAGAACTATGATTCCATAGAACTAGACAAGATGTTAAAGTGCAAAGATATTAAACTGAATACCAAAGCTAGGATAGTCTAAGCCATCATATTTTCCACCACCATGTACGAATGTGAGAGCTGGACAGTGGAGAAAGCTGATAGAAAGAAAATTAACTCATTTCGGATGCTGGAGAAGTGTGCTAAGGATACTGTGGACAGCCAAACACACAAACAAATGGGTCCTAGAACAGATCAAGCTTGAACTCTCCCTGGAAGCCAAGATGGCTAAATTCAGATTGTCATATTCCAGCCACATCAAAGACAGTAATAGTAGGAAAGGTATGGACCAGAAGATAGAGAGGAAGTCCGCATACTAGATGGATAAATTCAGTCAAGAAGGTCACAGCTGTGAGCAAAGCAGTTAAGGACAGGGAGGCTTGGAGGCGTCTCATTCAGGGATTGGCATGTTAGGGCTGACTCGAGGGCAGTTAACTACAACAACAACATGATTCTACTTTAACTACAAAAGCTTCATCCAATGGAATCCTAGGAAAATTTGATGAGGCACTAGAGATATGAGGGCCAGCATAGTGTAGTGATTTAAGCGTTGGACTAGGATTCGAGTCCAGGATTCGAATCCTTGCTCAGCCATGTAAATCCACTGAAAGATCTTGGACAAGTCATACTCTCCCAGCCACAGAGGATGGCATGGCAAACTTGCCAAGAAAATCCCATGATAGATTAGCTTTAGGATTGCCATAAATCAGAATTACTTGAAGGCACACAAGTACAAACTAGAGCTCTCTAGCTGAGAATTCTGCATGCCTCCTCCCTAAACTAGCAATCCCATAGGACAGAACCATCTCAGTTAATGTGGAATAGTAGTGCTATACTTGTGTATGGTACTTTTGCTATACTTGTGTATTGTAATAATGATATGGACCCGAAGAGGTCATTGTGGAATGAGCCATCCACCCTCCAGTTTGGTGCCAAAACCCAAGGCTTGTGTCATATCTGCAGCAGAACCCAGAGACCAGACTCGCTGAAAGAGAAACAATGAGAACAGCATGGGAGCTGTGCCCAAACTTTATTCATTTCCAGGTGTCTCAGCCAGCCAGTCCAAATGAAATACCCCTCGTCAAATTGCAAGGTATATGAATGCAGCATTAGAATTTGGAAAGGGTCCGTGGTCAAGGAAAGACGCTTATCTGTGTGGCATTAGGCAGCAGGAGCGAGGAAAAGCAGTTAGCTGTGACAAGGTTTTAGAGCTGAGTGCTTGCCTTGGCCAGGCTCGGTTATAATTTGGAAAAGTGCACCTAGAGCCAGTAATGTAATTACAAATAAAGGGAAAGCTTGATTGTTTTTCCATGCATGAAACATTAAGAAAATTAAGGCATTTCCCTCCAGTCGAAATATTGACTGTAATTATAGATAGCAGGCAGTCTGAGCTTCTATAAAATATTGAAAGTGCTTTTTTCTATTGCCACCAACTAGAGTTTATTATTTAGGCCTTGTACGAAGGCTGCAATTTAATGAAGTGCAGTTTCACTGAACAATGGGAAAACAGCCATTACGGCATCGCATTGTCACCTTTTCCACGATTACCATGAAACCACTTGCCAGAACAATGAGAACAGGTCTCAACTTGCTTTATTATACTTCTGTAATGTTAATTTGCTGTGAGCTGCTGTACCTCCATGTCATCTCCACCTGGAAAAAGCACAGGTATTTTTTAAAAAAATAAAAAACGCTGACAAGAGTTATAACTGTCCAAGGAGAATTTTGTGTTCAATCATGGCATATGGAAACAGTTTATCAGCATGGACTTTAAACTTGCCTGGGGGAAATGTATTTAAAAGTCTGATCACGGAGGGTTAAAATAATCTTTTTGGATAACTCCCAGAATCCCCCAAGGCCATGCTGGTGAAGGTAACACAATTCCCAGAATCCCTGGCTAGAGGGTTTGTGGCGTTCTATTAAAAGGAATAATAATTTTTCCCTTTCTAAAAAGTAAACTGTCCTAAAATAGTTTTTCAAACCATCTGTATTACTAGATTTATTTAATTTTTGCCAAAAAAGGTTGACTTGACAGATGATAGTTTGGAAACCAGTATAAAAGCTCATCAAAATGCCACATGGTACAGATGGAAGAAGATCCATTTATTTTGTGATACATGAAAATGCATATCTTTTTTTGCTTGCTGCTTGGGAGAACAAATACACCAGTGAAGTTGCTGGCATCTACAGAATTTGTCCTTTGAATTTGACAGTTGCCTTCCAGCTTCACAATTTGACCAGGACAAGTTCATCTCACTCAAGAATGAAGGCCCCTCCTTGAACTGCTGCAATTTGGAGCTATGATTTCCTCCATTCCAAGGCTCTCCCCTTTTGTATTATTTATTTATCTAAAGAGGTAATAGTACAAATTGGATTATTACATTCCATGAGCAAAATGATTTCTTTTTTTACGCCTTTATGTCTTTTTTAAAAAAATACAGAGTTGTCTTCACAAACACACACATACCATATCCACACAAAGAAATAATACTTCATCTAGGAAATAGTTGGTGTAAATAACTAATTATTTGTAATTAATTCCTTTCCCCAGCAAAGCTTTCCTAAAGTAAAGGTAAAGGTTTTGCCTTTGATAAGGTTGTCAAGTCATGTCCGACTTTGCAATGCAATTATAACTTAATAATAATAATAATAATAATTTTTATTTATATCCCGCCTTTCCAATTGCATGATCAAGGCAAACCATTTGTTATTGTTGTGTGCCTTCAAGTCATTTCTGACTTATGGTGACCCTAAGGCAAACCTACCAAAGGGTTTTCTTGGCAGGATTTGTTCAGAGGGGGTTTATCATTGATATCCCCCGAGGCCGAGAGAGTATGAAAAATGAACAAAAATGTGCAATATTAGTTCATTATATTATTAGTAATTACCCCCTTTATATTCTTCAGTTAATTATTTGTTTCTATATTAAATTTGGTGCCTTTTGGGGTTTTCTCCAAGTGTGCTGACTTTTAACTACTGTAGCCTGAATTTCTGAACTTGGTAAACTGCTGGATGTGACCGGTAGTTTTGGTTACTTTTAAAAATAGGGTAGGAATTGAGCAATCCTCCCAATATTGTTTAGACTGCAACTTTCAGCAACCATAGGTAGCATAGCCAATGGCAAGGAAGGGTGAGAGTTACAGTTCAAGATTATCAGGAGGTTCACTCACTTCCTACCCTATTTTAAAAGTAACTAAAAGTAACTATATGTTGTGTGTGGAAAACTGAAGTAAAATATTTATTTTTTATAACCCAACTATATACTTTTTGCTAACAACATTTTTGCCACCTTGGAATAACCTTTAAAGGTGACTTTCTAATCTCTGACAAATGCAGAGGAGTTTTGTTTCAATTAACGAAGTATAGTTTGTTTTAAAAGTATGTAGAAATGCAAATTTTCATTCTCTTCTTTTTCTGAAGAATATATAGTATGGCTAAGAAAAATCTTGCCAACAAAACCCTATGACAGGTTTGCTTTAGGTTTGTCATAAGTCAGAAATGACTCAAAGGCACACAACACACAAACATAAGAAAAGGCCTATAAAACTAAAATTCATTACTACAGTAAAGAAGCACTTTATGTACAAATGTAGCCACTATAAATAACGATGTTATTTTATTTCCTTCCATTGGGAAAGGGCCTTGCTTTTTAATCACTTCAATAAACTAACTGTGAGAATAATGTGGCAGGGGGACATATACTTCAGATGTGGGGATCAGTTGATAGAACATGAGATTCCATAAACATGATAAACCAATCAAAATGACTGGTAATTTGTAAAACTACCAACTGTTTAAGGACCAGTTTTACAAGAAGTGGAAAGAGTTTTGGCAAGAGGAGTGTAGTGGTTTGAGTGTTGGACTAGCATTCTGGGAGACCAGGTTTCAAATCCCTTTTCAGCCATAGAAACACAAATTCCTTTTCAGTCATAGAAATGCCCCCCCCCCCCCCCGGTCTGGGTGTTGTTCTGTTTGGATGTCACACGGTCCAAACTCCGATTCTGGTATGGACAGTCTGGATAGTGTCTAGTATGTACTGCACCGGAACTGGGACCTAACAAGGTTAATTTGAACTAAAAAAATTAAATGTTGTTCCAGATCTTCCAAGAAGATCTGAAGTTCTCTGTTTCTGCACCATGGTTTACATTTATATTAGTGTTTTTAGCTGTTATTTCGTATTGTCCTACAGTTTTCTTGAATGTACTACATTTTGTGGTGCCTTGCCCTCCTTTGCGGTGAGGACATCTGGTCACCCTGCATATCCAAACATTCCAAAGTACTGTGTGGGAATTATTCTGCAGAGAAAAACATGTTTTTTCTTATGCACACCTACCCTGTTTTTTTGCCAGAAAACATTTCTCCTCCAAATCCATTCCCACCCCAACCACCGGTAAGACTTTCCCTATGGCAGGATGCCAACTGTGAAATTTGCCACTTGTGTTGGCAATGTTTTGCTTTATGGTTTGTTAACTGTAATAAAGGCTTGTTGTTATTGAAACTTGCCACCAAAGGAATTTAAGCTGTCTCCATCAATTTGGATCTTCTGGCCGGCAGCTACATCAGAGGTGTTCTACATGGCTTTTAATGTTTGAGGTTGCTTTGTTTGAGCTTTTGAAATTGTATTTTAGAACTGTTGCTTTTTTTAGACTTGAAAAAAAATGAAATAGCATTTTAATGTGTTTTTAAAATGTTTTATATTTGTACAGTTTTAATTTCTTTTATCTCTTCAGCGCCTTGGGAGGCCCTTGTGGGTTGGGAGGATATATAGAAATAGTTTAAATAAATAAAGTGGGCCTCTGGTGTCAGCTAGAATTTGGCTTCAAGACTCCTTATGGATATCAAAACCCATGGATGCTCTCGTCAGATTAAATACAATGCCCTAGTAAAATGGTGTCCCTTATATAAAATGGCAAAATCAAGGTTTGGGTTTTTTGGAATTTTATATAGTTTGTGAATATTTTCAAGCCATGCTTGAATCCATGGATAAAAAAATCTGTGGATATAGTGGCCTGACTGTAATGTTTTTCTTCACAATATAATTTCTGCGCAATACTTTAGGCTGATGGCTATCATGAGACAATTGCACAAAAGTCTTTTTTTGTTCTTCTCAGCGGTGGCTCTCAACTGTTGGATAACCTGCTTTTTGACCTGGGAATGGATAATTGCTCAGAGCTTCCATGTCAATTAGGCAATGGATTAGTTCTGGGTTTTAATCCAAAATTTAAAAGTTCTCTCCAGAGTGCTGAACATAACCCCCAAATAGTTTCAGTGCCTAAGGCTGATCTGCACTGAAGAAATAATGGAATTTGACAGCACTTTAACTGCCATGGCTGAATGCTATGGAATTCTGGGATTTGTAGTTTTGCAAAATATTTAGATTTCCCTGAGTGCTCCAGTTTCAAAACAAACTACAAATCCCGGGATTTCATAGCATTCAGCCATGTCAGTTAAAGTGTTGTCAAACTGCATTATTTCTGCACTGCAGATGCAGCCTTGGGTAGAGCCTTTAAAATGTAGATTAAAACCCATAATGCATTCACTGCCTCATTTGTTCAGCTCTTTGTGGCTGAAAGCAGCAAGGTCAGATCCTAGGTCCCTATTTCTATAAAGCATATTGTGTATTCTTCCTGAGTAGTATTTGAAAGACACAGTCAGCAGGTAGGTCATACACATCAAAAAGAGGAAAATGGAGACCTTCTTTATAAGGTCAAAAGTGTAATCCATATATGCTTTGAGTAGGAGGATGCAAATGCAGTCAAAGCTCCCAAGCTGTGAATGCTGTCAAAGAAGATTATGTAGGTATGGAAAGGAATGTATTCATTCAAACATATTTAGAAAGATTTAATCAAAGAAATTCAAAGTAAAGTGCTCAGCCTATGCAGACTGTACCAGTCACTACTGAACTGATCATACTGCCTGCTCTTATCTTCACCGATTGTGGGGAAGTGGATTATCCCAATATTTCCCTCTCATTATCCCCTATTTGGGAAGATGAGGATGGTACAAATCCGGATCTTGGAAGCTCCAGACAGTGCTGAAGCATCAGGAGGAATGCTCATGCCTAGGACTTCAGGAGAATGGCCATACTTTGTGACATCACCCCCCCCCCCCAAATGTATGAATTGGTTACCAGAGCTTACAATTTAGGTCCAGATTATCTGAAAGACCACATCTCCCTATATGAACTGAATAAGTAAGCTCATTTTTCCACAGATGGATATTATTACTCTTCCTAACACTGATATTAGGTAATGAGTTCCATTGGAACTGTATCCAAAATGGAGGTTTCATACCTTCCAACTGTCTCAGTTTGGCAGGGACACATCCAGTTTTCCATCAATCCACTTTATCAGCTGTTTTTGAAATGTCCCAGTTTCTCTCTCCTCCTCCCACTTTCCTCAGCTTACTTTACTTGTGCTAGACTCAAGGAACAGAAGTACTTTGCATTAAATTAGCTTAGAAAGGAGGAAAGGACAGAACCATGCCTTTCCATGTATATTCATGGAAAATCAAACTGCTGCAGCCTCTTCTAGCTTGTTTATCTTCCTCATTAATAATATTTGCCATCTTGACCACACTCTTGATGTTACTTGGCCCTACATTTCCCAGTTTTCATCTGTGAAATGTTGGATGGTATGAGGTTCTGATCAACAAGAATGGGTATTCATCTCCTTGCTTGGAGCAACACCAGCCTTTGCAGTACAGTGGGCCCTTGGTATCCACTGAGGATTTGGTTTCAGGACCCCCTGTGGATAACAAAATCCAGGGAGACTCAAGTCTCATTATATACAATGGCCTAGTAAAATGGTGTCCTATATATAAAGTGGCAAAATCAAGGTTTGCTTTTTGGATTTTATATATATGTAAAATATTTTCAAGTCGTGGGTGGTTGAATATGTGGCTAAAGGATGCATGGATACAGAGGAATGACTGTAGTACAAAAAACAAAAGCCTCCAATAATTTTAAAATGAAGAAAGAAGAGAAAATGAAAAACAGACCTGTCAAACTGAGCATACCTCACAGGCATGGAATATTGACTATGAGCTGGAAGAGAAGTAATGGCTGGCATCCTGTTTATGATATATGCACGTGCAAGCCCAATGTATACCTTCTTGTTTTAGATGTATACCTTCAAGTTGTTTCCAACTTATGGCAACCCAAAGGTATTTTTTTGGCAAGTTTCTTCAGAGGGGATTTGCCATTGTCATCCTCTGAGGCTGAAAGAATGTGACTTGCCCAGGGTCACATAGTGAGTTTCATGGTCGAGTCTACATATGTCTTTTTGTGGTCATTGTAGATGGAGGAATTTATTATTTTTCTTCTACAATGACCTGCAGGCCTTCCCCAGCCTCCCAAGCCACATAGGGACATATGTGCTTCTCCATTGCTACACTCTCCACGAGGTAGTAAATGGCCATGGAACAGGGGGCCCTGCAGAAGGAAGATGAATCTTGTAGGAGGGGATAGTGGCCACATTGGGTACTCTCATCTGGGTGGAACTTGACATTACATCTCCTGATGCAAGATTGTGGCCTATTAAATGGAAGAGAAGAAATGCCGAAAGAGGATATGGCTGCCTGGCTGGTACTTTGAATAAGAAGCTATTCAAAATCCTGTTGGAAGGATACTCTGGAATCATTATGCTATAGTTTCTACATGTATGCACTATGAATATCGGTGGCAATTTTCATAACTTTGATTAACTGTACTTATTTCTCTTACATGTATTGTTGTGAGTCTTATTTGGAAAGATCAGTTGATTTCTCTCACCAGAGTTTTTGTGTGCACAGACTTGTAAGTAGTAATGGCCAGCTCATGTTCCACTTTTATGCTCTGGAGGCTTTCCAATCTGTTATGCATCAGGTATCCAGGGTCAAACGCTCAGCCTCTCTCCACCTCTCATGGTCTAAACCTTTCCTTTCAGGCACTTCTCCTTAGAAGGTTATATGTGCCTTCAACTGAGGCTGAAATCATCTGGTCAAATCTTGTTTGGCAGCTCACATGCCACCTTCCAAGGCCTCCAGACATTGGCAAATTACTCTAAAATGTTCCACATTTTGTTTGTTATGCATGGTTTTGAACAAAGTATAATAAGATAACATTTGAGGGGAAGGGATGCCTAATAGAAAGGCAATTTGCAAATCTAAGCAAATACTTGTACCAGAGCAGAATTCCTCATATCTTCATGGTGCTACTTTGGTTCTCTTTCCTCAGATCTGAGCTCCAGCCCTATAGATTCCTTTCTCTCAAGCATTACAGATTAATCTCTTTGTCCTTTAGCCTAGCTGAAAATAGAGGACATGTGACTACATTTGCTGTTATTTGCATTCAGCTGGGCCCTTGCTATTCTTGCACAACTCCTGGGGCCCATTTGCACTGCAGAAATATAGTGCTATTATTGCTCTTTAACTGCCATGATTCCATCCTGTGAAATGCTGGAATTGGTGAGGAGAAAAGGCATTTAGAATTCTCAGCCAGGGAGTTCCTGTGCCTCACCAAACTACAAATCCCAAGGTTTGATAGGCTGGAACAATGGCAGCCAAAATGGAATGATAGCACTGAAACTGTGTAGTGTGAATGAGTCTCTGGTTTAGTGACATGTGCCCTCTGGGTAGTCTCCCAGACTTCCCTAGAAATTTTTAAACCACAGTTGATAAGAAGAAGCTTACCCAGAAGCCAGAAGCTCTGCTGCATGTATGCTTATTTTAGTTTCTGGTTTGGCTGACAGCAGTTGTAGGTTTACCTGATTGTTGTCCTCTCCTATAAATGTAGTCAGTATATGTGTGGACATGAATACTGGACAGTGAAGAAAGCTGATAGGAAGAAAAACAACTCATTAGAAATATGATGCTGGAAGGGACTTCTATAGAGATTTTGTGTTGTGCAAAAAAACCCAGAGTATAGAATCATAGCATCACAGAGTTGGAAGAGACCACAAAGGTCATCCATTCCAGCCCCTTGCCACACAGGAATACATAATCAAAGCACTCCTGACAGATGGCCATCTAGATTTTAAAAGCAGAACTCAGCTACTTCATATGTGGATTCCACATCAATTATGCTGCACCCCTCCTATTCTTTTTCCATTAAAAAGGGTTAGAGATGAACCCCATGGTCCCAAGAGTGTCCCAAGGGCCTTAAGACAGAACAGACTTTCCATTCAAAGGGTGGAGACAGACATTTACATTCTAAGGGGGAGATCCAACATTAGTGGTGATATCCTCACTCCAGCCCTATAGGAACTTCCAGAGTAGCTTTCTTCCCAAAGTTAAAAACCTGACTTTGAGAAAGGTAAAGAGATATACTGGAAATGTGCTAGTGGATTGGGAGGAAGCACCTCTGGACCTCTAGCTCTCTCAGTCTTCAGCTCTGTTTCCACTAAGTAGTTGATTTTAACTGTCCTTTAATGTTTTAATGCAAAGTTTTAAAATGGTTTTTATTTGTGATCTGCCTTAGGTCCCTTTCTGGGAGAAAGACAGCATGGAAATGAAATGAAATGAAATAAATAGATGGCAGAGGATGGCATAACTTACTTCTCCTATCATTTGCAATGGATGTGTATGGGTGAGTAAACAACATCAATGCTATAGGGTAGGAAATGAATGCAGAAAACCATCTTGGTCCTTACTCCATTAGGAAAAATCTGACTTTGCAAGCTGCTAATCTCCAGTTCAGATGGAAGCATCAGTATCTGAATCTTCCCTTTGTTCAAATAAGAAAGCATCTTTAGCTTACCAAACTGTCAGTGCTTCAGTGTACCCAGAATGAAATGAACAAGATGGAGAAACAACCAAATACCTATAGCATCCCTTCTAATGATAGCAACTTCTTGAAACAATCCAGGAGAAATCACGTTCTCATTATGCATGTTATGAGATGGTTAGTTTTGCTCTCTCTATTCTGGTGTGGTTGTATCACTTTAGAAATACTGGAGTAGATTTTTCCTCCCTTTGTTTTCATTTTTTTTAAAATATATATATATATTTCTCATTCAGTTACTGATTGTAATTTACAAGCCAATTCATGGTTTCATGATTATTATACTGCATAAAGTCAAATACATTAAACATTCCACAGTGAAATATAATAAATAGATGGTTTTATTGTGTCCTTTTACATACTTGTATATTCCTGCCATTGTGATTTAACTTATTGTTCAGATACCTATGCTTGCTAACACTGTCCAGTCTATAAAGGTCCCAGCATCAAGTAAAAATTGACCAGTTTCTTTTAAAGATCATTACTGAATCATTTCTTGTGAGTTATTTTTTAAAAAATGGAAAGGGAGAAACTATTCAACAGAGAGTTCCTTCTGAGAAACTGACCAACATTTATCCAATACTGCGATCAATGTAGACTGAATGTGCTAGACTTTGCCTTCGAGAGGAGTGAAGTCTATTGTTTCTCCTTCTGTAATTCCCACCCCATACATGGAGCGAGACTCACAAACACGAAAAAGCCTTGCTTCCATCTGTTGGATATTGTACGAGTTATGTTTGCTTCAGTTTGGCTTTATTTTGACAAAGAACATGGGGATATAAAAAGAGCTATACTAGCTCAGACCAAATGCTTATTTCAGGGGTGAAGAAAATGCAACACCTGAGGCCCCCTGGCAGTAACCCTGAAAACCCCAACCCAATTTTTGAAAAAGAAATATTTTGGTACAATTGCAGGGTGACTTTCCACCTGATAACCACAGCAAACATGAACATAGCAGTCTACCACCCAGACTCCACCAAAAACCCTTTTGGGCTTCTGTCTGGTCAAAAATTGCAACTGGAAGTGAGGTTATGTCATTTCCAGTAGACCTGGATGCACCAGTGCAGTCTGCTGTTGGGTACAGGGTCAATAACTGGTCTCCACTCGGAGAGAATGGAAGATGAGGAAGTTAAGGAATGGAAGTTTGTGAGAAAGGTTATGGACTGAGAAAGAAGAGAGAGGGGGCATGCCCTACCGTAGAATGAATGTACTGTAATTTGACACCACTTTAACTGTCATGGCTCCATCCTATGGAACCATGTGATTTATAGTTTATTGTGGCTCCACAGCTCTCCAACAGAGAAAGCTAAATAGCTCACAAAACAATAAATCCCACAATTCCATAGCATGGCAGTTAAAACAATATCAAACTGCATTAATTCAGTGTAGATTCAGTCCTTCTTTGTAGAAACACATGGAACATTTTTTACAACTCTTGTACTAAACCAAATACACAGTCTAATGGAGGAAAGATGAAAAAAAAATGTCTGCAGGTTACAGTGCTTCAGGAAGAAAGTGAGTGTGCAAAAGCACAGGAAGCCACCACAACACAAAAACAGTAGGAGCAAGAAGAATGCCCTGTTATGTTGTAAAAATGGTTTGAAGATAGTTTTTTGTGGGTTTTTAAGGCTATGTGGCCATGTTCTAGCAGAGTTTCTTCCTGACGTTTCGCCAGCATCTGTGGCTGGCGAAGCGTCAGGAAGAAACTCTGCTAGAACATGGCCACCTAGCCCGAAAAACCCACAAAAAAATATGGATGCCGGCCATGAAAGCCTTCGACTTCACATGGTTTGAAGATGTCTGTTTGAAATTGTGGCTGATGAAAAAAATAATTGCATCATTGAAGGTGAGAAGTTTTACGATAAGGTGTTGGAAGACTGCAATTTGCTGCACAAGATTATATTATTGGAGAAATATTCATGATACAGTTGTGGTGAAATGCACACGTCTCCCTAAATTTCTGCATGGATTTTTTTTACTGAAGAATAATTGTTAGCTCAATTGTTTTCATGTCATAAAACCTTTGTTATTGTCTTTTTTCTTCATGAATATGGAATATTACATAATCTCATCCTGTTTTGGCCCTCTCAGTGTCCTGTTTTTGTCTCCAAAAATATGGAGTTGCCTGTTTAGTTGTGTATTCTTGCAAAGGGCAGTGGGTTTGACTTTGTGATCACTTCCTACTCTGTGATCTAATCTCACATCCTTTCAACATCTTGTTCAGGTTAACAATCACAAAGTGCAAACATATACACAGGCTAATATAACACATGAGTAGTCCATGCTGTCAGACTCAAATAAAACATCATCATGCCATGTGGGAAGGCGGGCATATTTCTCTCACACACTAATAGGATTTTGTAAAAGCTTGTTGAAACATCTACTTTTATAGAAGATGCCATTTTTGTTTCGCTCTACCAATAAAATATTTGAGTTACGATGGCCTTGTTCTTGGATGGTTACTTTTAATGGTACAAAGGGCCATCTGTGACTTGTTGGCAGCCAGTGATTATAATGGCCAATAGCCACATAACAAGCTTTATGGAACATGACTTTGAGTATGGGAGATGAGAAATGAGATCTCTTACTGATACATAAAAATAAATGGTAAAGAAGACTAGGGTATTTTTCACACCACACAATTGTAGCATTTTGCTTCTACTTTAACTGCTGTGGTCCCTTCTGTGAAATTCTTGGATAGAGCTTAGTGGTTAAGGTGCCATTTCTGATGACAGGAAGATTATAAGGTTGGCAGTTTGAGGCCTAAGTGCTGCATGATGGGGTGAGCTCCTATCACTAGTCCAAGCATGCAAATGCAAGTAGATAGATAGGTACCACTTTTCAGTGGGAAGGTAACAGCTTTTGGTGCAATCATGCTGGCCACATGACCACCAGAGCAGTCCTCGGACAATGCTGGCTCTTCGGCTTAGAAATGGAGAGGAGCATGGCCCCCTACAGTTGGTTATGACTAGACATTCATGTCAAAGGACTACCTTTACCTTTACTTAGAAGGCAAAGAGCCCTAGTGCTCACCAAACTACAAACCCTAGGGGTAGAATTCAAAAGATAAAGCCATATTAGTCTATAGAATCAATACGTAGAGAAATCTTGTAGCACCTTTGAGACTTTCTTTCTTTCATTTCATCTCAAAGGTGCTACAAGATCTCTCTACGTACAAACCCTAGGGTTTGAAGAATGCAGACAATAACAGCAATGCCTAAAAGAGCCTGATATATAAAGGAGCCTAGAAACAAATTTGTTTTTTCAGTATGTCATTTATAGTTGGCTACTAGACAAAATATAAAAGGTGCCAGATCATGTCTAATCTTGAAAGCTAAGCAGCATCAGCTTTGGATTTTACTTGGGTGGGAGACTGCCAATGAACACCAGGTGTTGTAGGCTCTATTTCAGAGGAAGGAACTGGTAATCCCACCTCTGAGTATTCCTCATCTTTAAAAACTGTATGGAATTCAGAGGCTGGTGAGCAGTGAGTTACAGTGAGTTACAGGGTCTAAGATGGTGACTTCTTTCCTGTCCCTTCTCTTCTTAATAATTATGATAGCACTTGAGATGGCCCATTTCAAAGCTAGGTACTTAACCTGCTGGTTCTAACCCAGCAAGGGGTGATTGTACCCAGTGGCGTTGCTGAAGTTGTTGTCATTCAGTGCGGGGGGGGCAAACTGCAAGGGGAGCTGACACCCGTTCTCACTCACCCAGTAGCTGCACCAGTCCCCCTGGGTGTACCAATCCACTGAGTGACATCCCCATCTGAGGTGTCATCTGGTGCAGTTTACACCCCCATAACTCTTAGTGACACTTCTGGTTATACTGCATCCTGCTGAACATCAGTCCTCCCCCCTCTGCTGAGGGATGTACAGCCTAGAGTCCAGCCTAGAGATGGGTGAATCCCTCTGCATATATATAGCATCATAGGCTCACTCACTCTGAACAGACAAGGAATTATGATGTATTTTGTTAACATAAAATTCCCCTCATCCTTTGTGTGTGCAACTTTCTGTAACAATTTCACAATTTTTGAGCTAAGAATTAGATCGCAGAATTCACGGATATGTACAGTCCACACCATGGCTGGATTAAATTGGTAGGGGCCTTGGAGCAATTCTAAAAATAGAAGCCCCTATCTGCACATGTGGGATCTAGTCTAGGAGAGGTGGCTGGGAAAGTAAATAAATCAGTAGAGATAGATGATAGATAGATGATAGATTGATCTGCTGGTGTAGGCCCGTGGTATCTGCTGGTGTTTGGTTCCAGGACGCCTGTGGGTACCAAAATCCATGGATGCTGAAGTTCAGTTTAATACACTAGTATATTAAAATGAGTGTTCCTTCTATAAAATGGCAAAATCAAAGTTTGCTTTTTCGGAATGTATATTTTTTTCAAATATTTTCAAGCTGTGGGTGGTTAAATCTATGGATAAAAATTCCATGGATAAAAAATCCATGGATAGAGAGGACCAACTGTATACCAAGTATAATAGCTATACAGAAATATTTGTCTGGGAATCACTTTTTAAACTCTGCAACTTCAGCGAGACTAATCTCCCAATACCCTTTCTTTTTAATCAGTTACTTAAGTGAGAACAAAAGCAAACACCTTTCCTCCTTCAGCATTGGGCTCTCAGCCAGTGAGAGGTTTTGCACAATGGCATCAAGTGAACCACTGATAATCTGGCCTCAATTCAAATGATAACTCTCCTGCAATCCCCATACTGTTCCACAGAGTGCAAATTGGGCAATTTTGCTTTGAAATGCAGATCAAATTCATTTCTTTCTCTTCTGTAGCTGAAGCCTTTTGAAACATTTCAGTCAAAGTGGGAGAAGGCCTCTAAGGGCTTCTGCTCCAATGTACAGAGCATCCCTAGGCAATATTCCACACTCCCCAGGCCCTGATTGGCTAAGAGACTCTAAAGAAATTCTTTGTCCTTTTGAAAATACAGGCTCTTTCCCCATATTTGGCAAAGATTTGATGTTAAGATTGGGGGTGGAATGGTTGCTCCAAACACTCTGGAGGTAAGATGGAAAAGGCTACAGGTATAGGACCTAGGGCATATCTACACTACAGAAATCACACCCCACAAGGCGGCACTCTTGCCCTGGAATTCTTCCTCTCCCCACTGAGGATGAGGGGAAAGCATCCAGACTGAGAACCCTAGGCAGCAATGGGAAGAAACAACTGCATGCCCTGAGTTGTTTATTTGCAAATGCCTGACTGGGGGGTGGGCAGCCCTCAAGGCATTTTGGGAGAGATGACTTGGGCTATTGCCATATAGCATAAATAAAGCAGTTTGACACCACTTTAACTGCTATGATTCATCCTTGGGAATCCTAGGATTTGTAGTGTGGTGAGGTATTCACTAGTGATGTAGACTAAAATTGATTGACTTGGACTCGGATTCAAAGTGCTTCAATGACTTGACTTGGACTCAACTCGGCAATAAATAACATACTGAATCAACTTGACCTAAGACATATTTTTAAAACTGACTTGCTGGTGTCATTAACTTTGAGCAGTAGGCAAGACCAGGCCCCAGAGTTCAAGGCACATTTCTCAGAGGGGAACAGCAAATGTGTTAGGCAAGGAGCTTGAGGCAGAAGGTTCCTTCTAAAGCTCTTGAAAATCTTTTGAAGGATCCTCTGATGTGCAGTGGGAACAGGCTGCTGAGCAGGACTTAACCCTCACCTCAAGCCTATTACCTAACGTGTTTGCTGTTCCTCTCCAAGAAACATGACCACCTACTTTCTGTTCTGTTAATGTTGGTTCCTAGTCTTGAAACTTGACTTGAAAGTATCTTGCAAGGACTTGAGACTCATCTTGAGACTTCAAGGTAGGGACTTGGAATAAAAGACTTGAACATGTCACTGGTATTCAGTCTTGTGTATCAGAAAGCTCTGGTGCCTCACCAAACTACAAATCTCAGGATTCCACAGGATGGTGCCATGAACAGTTAAAGTGGTGTCAAACTGCTTTATTTCTGCAGTGTGGATACACCCTTGGACAACTGTTTGTGCCACCAAACAGGCAGATTGTGTTTCAGCTCCAAGGACACCCAGCTTATCCCAGAAGCCAAGCATTTGGAAAGAGATAGCTCAGAGCTAGAGGCCCCTTCTTCCCTCCTTGCCATCACCATCCACTTCTTCGCCATGCACAACACTACCATAATGAATTATTATCCTTGCACAATGCACCAACTGGGTTCTAGCTTTAGAGCTGTAGTTCTAAAGTCACCCATCTGTGAGAAATGCCATGCACGGTAACTGAGAGCTAGTCTGGTGCATCCTCTCTTTTACAAGCAGTGTAATAAATAAGTTGTAGAGCTAGCCTGCAAAGCTATCAACAAGAGAGATCTACACCGGAGAAGGGAGTGTTTTTTTAGCCCTTTCTTTTCTACATTACTTGCTTTGTTGATGCCTTTGGCTCTCTCTGTTTTACTGATGAAAATCAAAGAAAAATACATCATCTTGGTTAAATTTTCCAGACTATAGTAAATACTAAAGGCTCAATAAATAAGCAAAAACCTATATTTTCAACTAGTGGGGTTTTTTTTCCTGAAAAGGAATAACTACTATGGAGATCAGAAAAAATCTGTTCCTAGGGTTGTGGGGAGGAAGGAGAAAAGTGACTGAACTGTTCTGGAAATTGTATTTAACTGCCCTCAAGTTGATCTCAACTTGTGGTGACCCTGTGGATGAGACATCTCCAAGTCTCCCTATTTGCCACTGCTCTCCTTAGTTACTGCAAATTCATACCTGTGACCTGCTTAATAGAGTCCATCCACCTGCCATACAGACTTCCTCTCTTTCTACTTCTCTCCACCTTTCCTAGCATTATTGTTTTTACCAATGAGTCATGCCTTTTCATGATGTGGCTAAAGTATGACAGCCTCAGTTTTTATTATCTTGGCTTCCAGGAAGATTTTCAGCTTGATCTAGGACCCATTTGTTTATCTTTTCAGCTGTCCATGGAATCCTTAGCACTCTTCTCCAGCACCACACCTCAAGTGAATTGATTTTCTTCCTATCCACTTTCTTAACTGTCCAGCTCTCCATACATGGCAATAGGGAATACAGTGATTTGGACTATTCTGACTTTTGAGCTCAGTTGTATATCATTGCTCTTTAGGATCTTTTCTAATTCTTTCATAGCTGCCCTCCCCATTTTTAATTAGTCTTCTTCTGATTTCTTGACTACAATTCCCATTCTGATCAATGTTTGAACCCCAGTATAAGGACTCTTACTATTTCCATTTCCTCATTGTCTAGGCTGAATTTGTATAGGTTCTCCATGGTCATTATCTTTGTAAGCCTGCCCTTGCATTTTCTTCCTTCATCTTCTTTAGTAGTTGTTCTAGGTCTATGGTTAGAGATAGTTGGTTTCAAAGTGGTGTTTATGGTTGAAAACTAGTTCTTGAAATGCACCATCCTAAAGTAATTATCAAAATGTTTCTATGGCATTGGGGGCAGAGTAACATACTATGTGATGACTCCCAGAGAACATGGTACAATTTTGACATGTGAAGGTACACGACTAAGTGTGATAAGTTTGGGCAGGGGTGGGAATTAAGCATACCTCCAGATGTCATTGGAGTGCAATTCCCAGCAGCCCTCACCAGCATAGCTATTGGTGAAGAATGCTGGGAGTTGCTGTTTACCAACATCTAGAGAGCCACATGATTCCTGCACCTGATGTAGGTCAAACTCCCTCTTCTGACAGAAAAGCATCACCAAGGGTTGTTCAATATGAAAAATTCACACATGGCTATTTTGTGTGGAAAATAGCATGTTCTGCAAAGGAAACAGCATTTTCTGTGCAGAAAATGATATTTATGTACTATCACCTGCACAGAAAAAGCTGTTTCCTGCATAGAAAATGCTGTGATCTGTGAAAGCAAGCATGTGTGAATTTTTGCACAGAATAAGTCCCAAACTATGAACAGGTTTTGACTGTGGTGTTTTTTTTTGACAATTTTCTTCTATGATTGTAGATAGGTTGGTTTCAAAGTCATGTGTATGGTTGAAATCTAAACCATGGGGTGGATTTGGATGCTGACACTAACCACCATTAAGCCAAACAAATCATGGCTTAGCATGGCATCTGTTCATGCTTCACTATTTGCTTGAACTCAACCACAGAACATAATATTAAGCAAATTTCATGTCACTTTATTTCCAAATCTGGTCAGTGTTAACTGCAGTTGGACATTAACAAATTCCATTTTTGAAAATGCAATTCAAATGAATGTAGGTTAAAAACTGGAACATGTTTTGTTCAGTTTTTACTAGAGGGAGATGAGATTTAGAACTGAATTAGCTACCTCCCTGTCACCTAGCATGTTTAGTGTGAACTAAGAGCCTGACTTTTACAACTGGGGGTGAGGGGGGGGGGGGAGTTGAAAAATTACTTATCTTTATTCTTTTTAAAAAAACATAGCTGTGATATACCATTGATTTCTTTTCTGTAGACTTGAGCTTTAAAAGTGTTTTTAATAGGCTATGTTAGAAGCAATTTAAAATGAAAGCTTTAAAAAAAACCCTCAAGGGTATTAACTATTCTCAAATCAATCAATCCCCACTAGGAGTGGGAAAAAAGACATATAATAATCCTTCCTAAGAAATATCTGAAGAAACAGTGGAAAGAAATTCCTCAGAGCTATATAATTCTCTTGTGAATAAGGCCTGAATCATTTTGAAATGTGAAAGGACAGTAGGAGATCGGTGCACATATTGGGCCAAATAATGATATTTTTGCAATTCTTCACAAAGACTTCGGTGGCAAGATTTTCAAGTAATGACTGTACTACTACTTTTGGGAGAGAGCTGCTTATAACCCAGAACTTGGAAAGGGGAGTATTCAGCCTGATTTTTGTTGTTGTCAACTGCTGATAAGTTGACTTTGACTTATGGCAAGCCTATGAATGAGAGACCTCCAAGATGATTAGATGAAGATTATAGTAGCCCATGCTAATGACAGAGAGGAGGGAGAGAGCTGAGAAAATTAAGAGGTGATATGATAGCCTTATTTAAATATTTGAAGGAATGTCATATTGAGGCTGATCTACCGATCCAGAGACTAGTACACAGAGTAACAGATTCAAGCTACAGGAAAAGAATTTCCATCTAAACATTAGCAAGAACCTCCTGACTGTAAGCATTGCCTTGGAGTGTGGTCGGCATTCCTTCTTTGGATGTTTTTAAAGAAAAGCTGGGTGGCCATGTGTTCGGAGTGATTTTTGAGTGTGTATTCCTGCATGGCAGGTGGTTGGACTGATGGCCCAGCTCTATAATTCTATGAGAATTGCAGGGTATTTTCTAGGAATTATCAACATTGCTGTGCCTTAGTTTGCTGTACTGCAGGAAGTATTAACTCTGATGAGCTGAGACCCAATCCATAGAAAGAAAGCATGGGAGGGCATCAACAGTTCAGGCTGAGAGTGAAGAAGCTGAACTTGACACATGAAGTTCCATTTCAGCCTGCCCCAGCCTGGCTTTCTGTAGAAGGTGGCTGTGGATGATGGGAGTTGTAGTCCAATACATATTGAGGACACATCTGGAGGGGAAAGGGTATTCTATTCTCCTGTCATTGTACAAAATGTTAATGCCCCCATGGGGAGAAAAACTTTTTTCTTGTCTGTTAGACAGGGTGGGAGTCTGTTACCCACCCCCCACCCCTAACACGTCTATAGCTGTTCACAAATGACTTCACAAAAACCACCACTCTATTTGTGGATGGGCAATAGAATACTAGTGGGGGAGGGAAGCATTTCATTGAATATTGTAATAGTTTAATCCTGTATTAATGTGCCACTTTTCTATGTTTTTATTTATATTTGTTCTTTTAATTTTGTGAACTACTCTAGGTCTCCTTGTGTTATCCTGGGATGTTATCTCTATGTGTGGGGGGAGGAGAATGACCATTAGAAAAAGAGAAAGAGGGTGTGTTTAGAAAACATCCTACAAAATTGTTTTCTTTTTCAGGGGTGGAGTGGATGAGTTTTAAAAAATCCAACCCTAACCTCAATTTTTGAATCGGGGAATAAAGAAATAACGTATTACTTGTTGTTCTTTGCTGCCTTCAGGAAATCCAATTGTAAGATAAACAGAGTCTCTAGAGAGCTACTTATTTATGGTTTAGAAGCCTGAATAGAAGGCTCTCTTCTAAATGGGTTTTAGAGTATCCTTTGCAAACTTTACTCATCCATCGGTCAAGGCAGCCTGGTATTTTGCCAATCCAGCTTCAGTATTATTGTTCCTTAGAGAGAGCTGACAGATAGGAAGGCTGCCAGACCAGCGCTATTCAACCAAGTAATTCCCAAACCCAAATACATTTGTTCTTCCTTGGTCTGTCAAGTGAAAGTATATCATATTCTCATATATATATATATATATATATATATATATATATATATAGTGTGTGTGTGTGTGTGTGTGTGTGTGTGTGTGTAGGGGAGCAGTGTATCACACAGAGCCCTGGCTTCTTGACAGCTTTAGATATTTTGTTCCATTTTTGAAAGTGACAGCCATTCATTCCATAAGGGAAGGAAAGGGATAGTGCTCAGATATACAATTATATCTTTATTGACTTAACCAGTGCATTTATTTGTGATTTATTAAGAACCAGAGAACCTGGAGTCCTACCAGCTCCTACCAGCCTCAGCCAGCATAGTACATATCAGAGATGATGGGATTTTGGGTTGAGCAATGTAAGGACATAAAAAAGGCCATGTTGGATCAGGCCAAAGGCCTATATAAATTAATATTGTGCTCACACAGTGGCCAGTCTGTTGCCTGCAGGAAGCCCATAAACAGGACATGCATCATTCATCTCATGTTCCCCAGCCACTGATATATAGAGGGATACTGTGATATGCAGTTGCTCCTGAGAAGAAGCCACTGATGGCCTTCTGCCTGAATATATTCCTTGCAATCCCCTATTAAAGCCATTTAAATCTGCCACCATGGCTATACAGTTGGCTCTTCAGATTAGCATGGGCTAGGGGTGCAGGGCCCTCATGAAAGCAAAAAAGCATTTCCCCCATTATATTTTAAAATATTATTTATTTAGAAAACACAGACCTCAAAAACAAATCAATTAGTTTTTTCCTAAAAAAATCATAACTGAATTTGCAGGGCAAGACCATGCTACCTGTATTTTACTAGACATGAACTCCACTGAACCTGGCAGTACCTAATTTTGGCCATTGAATAGGGTGATCATTTGGGTCTCCGTTTTTAATGTTATATGTGAGAAAACCAGAGAACAAGGAAAATGATCAAACCATCACAGATTATCCTTAGTAAAAGATCTTCAGCCAGCTAAAATACAAGTTTGAGCTTTCAATTAGAAATGCAGACAGTCTTGCAGAGGGGTCTTATCCTTTGAGCTGCCACCATGGAAGAGGAATAGCATCACAGAAAATAAGTATCTGAATCTGCTTGTTTTCTTTATTCTCTGATTTGCTCTATTCTGATGTATCAGGTACAGTATTAAAACTTGAAACCCTTATTATCACCTCATTTACTTGCAAGGATGTTGTTACTCTGGCACTCTCGAAGACGGAGCAAGCTTTTTTCTGCTGCTCCAAAAACATAGGAGTTTATCACATGCATTTTCCAGCCCGATCCGTGCACTGAATGGGGTTTTGGTATTGTGATTTTGGTATTGTGGAAGCTTTCCATCTTACCAAAATCAGCTTCCACAGCACTGCTTGGGGATGGATCTTGGTCAGATGGCAGCATGGCAACAGCAATTTTGTGTGCAGTAAAACCTGTTTCTGCCTGTTCTAGCCCGATCCTGTCTAGTGCACAGACTGGGCTGGAAAATGTGTGCGATAAACTCCTAGGACCCAGAGCAATGGATTAAAACCAGAGGAAAAGCAGTTATCCCAAAAGAGCCAGCTTCTGACACTTTACAAGTACAGGCTGAGTCTCCTTTATCCAAAATGCTTGGGACCAGAAGTGTTTTGGAATTCACATTTGTTTGGATTTTGCACATGAGTACATAATTAGATATCTGTAGATGGGACCGAAGTCTAAAGACAAAATTCATTTATTTCTCATATATACTACATACACATAGCCTCAAGGTAATTTTATACAATATTTTAAATAATTTTCTGCAGTTTTCAAGGAAGGGAAAATACCATTCTTTAAAAGCCAGGGGACAAGCACAGGCTGCATATGCGGTAAGACCTGTCTTTGACAATTAAACACACATGTATCTCGTCGAGGAAAAGATGGGATAAGGCGCATGCAATAATCCCCAAAGTTTTATAAACTGAACAATCAGAAAGCAAAGGTGTCACTATGTCAGCCACCCATGAAAATTTTTTTGGTTTTTGGAATATATTGGATTTCAGAATTCAGGATATGGGAGACTCAGCGTGTACAAGGTTTCCATTCTTCTGTGCAGTTGGTTTGAGAAGCAAGTGTATCATTCACAGATTCAACCTTCCATTCTGGAGAGGCTGAAATCATAGAATCATAGAATCATAGAGTTGGAAGAGACCACAAGGGCCATCCAGTCCAACCCCCTGCCATGCAGGAAATCACAATCAAAGCATCCCCGACAGATGGCCATCCAGCCTCCGTTTGAAGACCTCCAAGGAGGGAGACTCCACTACACTCTGAGGGAGTGTGTTCCACTGTTGAACAGCCCTTACTGTCAGGAAGTTCTTCCTAATGTTGAGGTGGAATCTCTTTTCCTGTAGCTTGCATCCATTGTTCCGGGTCCTGTTCTCTGGAGCAGCAGAAAACAAGCTTGCTCCCAGCTCAATATGACATCCTTTCAAATATTTAAACAGGGCTATCATATCACCTCCTAACTTCTCCAGGCTAAACATCCCCAGCTCCCTGAGTCGTTCCTCATAGGGCATGGTTTCCAAACCTTTCACCATTTTAGTCGCCCTCCTCTGGACATGCTACAGTTTCTCAATGTCCTTTTTGAATTGTGGTGCCCAGAACTGGACACAATATTCCAGGTGGGGCCTGACCAGAGCAGAATACAATGGCACTATTACTTCTCTTGATCTAGACACTATACCGCATCACACTGTTGATTCATGTTCAACTTATGGTCTACTTGGACTCCTAGATCCCTTTCACATGTACTTTCATTCAGCAGTGTGTCTCCCATCCTGTATCTGTGCATTTTATTTTTCTGCCCTAAGTGCAGTACCTTACACTTCTCCCTGTTGAATTTCATTTTGTTAGCTTTGGCCCAGCATTCTAGTCTATTCAGATCATTTTGAATGTTGATCCTGTCCTCTGGGGTATTAGCTATTCTTCCTAATTTGGTGTCATCTGCAAATTTGATAAGTATGCTCCCAATTCCGTCATCCAGGTCATTGATAAAGATGTTGAATAACACTGGGCCCAGGACAGAGCCCTGTGGGACCCCACTGGTCACTTCTCACCAGGATGAAAAAGAGCCATTGTTGAGCACCCTTTGGGTTCGGCCAGTCAACCAGTTACAGATCCATTTAACAGTTACTTTGTCTAGCCCACATTTTACAAGCTTGTTTGCAAGAATGTCATGGAAAACCTTGTCAAAGGCCTTACTGAAATCAAGATATCCTGTAATTTGCAACACACAATGAAACCCCCCCCCCCCCCCTATTTTACAAAAGAAAATGATATAGAAAAGTTATGCAAAGCATAATGTGAGCAGTGACCCCAATGGTACCTGGAAAAGATTTTATTCTTTGTATTCAAAACTCCATTGGAACAATTAAACATGTTTCATACAGTTGGTTTCATGGTTAAAAAATGAGACTCCAGATGGCTTATTAAATGGATCAAAAGGTTCCAGTCCTTAGTGTTTCCACAACTGGGCAAATATGAACTTTATGGGTGACTTCCAGGCCTTCGCTCTGCATATCTAGACCTCTCTTTATACTCCCCTCAGCAGGTCCTTGTTCCTGGAGCTATTCATCTTTAAAATCACTGTCCTTTTTTCTGCGTTTAGACTGTGGTTCACACACAGGCCAAGACTGAAAACATGCCAGATCTTTGAAAGCAAGCAGCTCCCATTAACACCATGAGGTCACTTTGCTCTTCCATCCTAAATTCAAAGTGTGAGAGAATGAGAACCTTGGGAGCCACTCAAGTTCTCCCTAAGCACATCAAATCTGCTTTGCAGGCTGACATTTGCAGTTATAGTTACATGAGTGTCTTTGAGCTCATTCCAAAACCCCATACAATCATAGAATCACAGAGTTGGAGAGACCACAAGGGCCATCCAGTCCAACCCACTTGCCATACAGGAACACAGAATCAAAGCACTTAATGGCGCCAGCATCTTTTATGATATAGTTTAGGGTATTGGCTGAGATTTGGGACATCCAGGTTCAAATCACCACAGAACCATAAAGCTCACTGACTGACCTTGGATTGGTCACTTGCTCTCAGTCTGACTTATTTCCTAAGGTTGTTATGAGGATGACCTGGGAAAAGCAGGATATAAATGGGATGGAGAAGGAAGAAAAGAAGGAGTTGAAGCCACCACCACAGCACCAACCATGTTATTCTTGTGCATGGGAAAGAAAGAGAAGAGAAGAGAAGAGACTCTGAGAACATCTATTTCCCCCACCATCTTCTAGGGCTGATCCAAGACATGGGCTAAAGGACTAGGGTGGCTGTGGTCTGCCCAGCAGTGCACACCCTATTTGGACTTCAAGGTGCTGCTGTAAGGACAAAATGGTACACTCACAAACATGTGCACATACCCAAACACCCACTGCATGTACAAAAAGCAACTGGGCTGCCAGTACAGCACATGTTGTGTATAGCTCTTTCATCCCAAAGTGAAAAATAACCAGGAGGTTCAGGATAAATAGCGGGAAGGGCTACTGTCTTCCCTCTTCCAACATCCACCAGGTTGGCCATGTTTCTTTCCCTACCACAGATTGGAGGGTGAACAGTGCTGCAGACACAGACACTGGAATCTAGCTTGGGTTCATTGGGTGGCATCATCAGTATCTCCTATTCTGAGCACATTGCTTTACAAAGAGGCCCCAAGAAAGCTTCCAGACCATATTTAGACAATGTTGGGATATTGGGAAGTGGGTTTTGTACTGAACAGGCTCTGTTAATAATCCTGGTCAAGGTGCCAGGCGTATCTTTTATTATGGAAACTACAGTTGATGTGTTTCCATGGGAGCTAATTTAGAATCTAATGATATCATATTGTATTTCCACAACAAAAGAATAGTTACTTGGTCTCCTGAAGCTGCCCAGTACACGTCATGGGGTTTGTGCTCACCATCAGATGGATCTGTATGGATAGAGTTTTGCTGTATGTGGGCGCAGACCCTTCAGTCCAGAGCCAACCGCACTTTTTCTTTCAACAGGCTTCTGAAAGGCTAGCAGCTAAAGCAACAATAGTCTCAGGTGAGTTTGTATTCCAAACCAGGAAGGAACAAAGAGAAGGAGTACTTAACACTGTGTTTCGTATCAGAATCAGATAGATAGCCCATATTACTCAACAGTTCTGGACCTCTATCTTGTATTGGGAGATTTCACACAGTCATGGATCCATGTTTTGTACCAGTCAGACCATTGTTTCATCTAATCTACTAATGTCAATTTAGGGTTATTTGCCATCAAGTTGACTTTGACTTATGGCAACTCCTATGAATGTGAAAACTAGGGCAGGTCCAGCCAGAATACTCCAGGCTGCCCCTGAAGTATTCTGGCCCCAAAGTGTCTGACTTCTCCCTATTATGTGCACATTCCAGAGCGATGGCAAGTGGTCTCACTGTGCCAGAGACCATTGCTACCATTGGCACAAGTCACTCTGCTAAGGCCAAAAGGAGGCATCCAGTGTCAATCACATGATGACTTCAGAGGAGTGACTCACAGTAGTGGGTGGCACAGCAGGGCACTGTGTAGACAACCACCCAGCACCACTCCGGAGTGCTTCAGATCTTCTGGGAAGATCCAGAGCAAATGGAGAGCTATTTAAAAGTGTGTTATGGGAAGGATGGGCCAGATTGCCCTTCCCGTGTGTGGACAGTCTTGTTTCAGTGTGTGTGGCTATAAGCTATAGAAATCCCCCCTTTTGTTTTTAAATTCCTCCATTTACAGTGGGCCCTTGTTATTCACTGTGGTTTGGTTCCAGGACTGCCCATGGATAGCAAAATCCATGGATACTCATGTCTCATTAAATACAATGGCATAGTAAAAGGGTGGCCCTTATATAAAATGGCAAAAATAAGGTTTGCTTTTTGGAATATATATATATATATATATTTCAAGCCATGAATCTGTGAAAAAAGAGTCCATGGATATGAAGGGCTGACTGTATATCCTGCCAATTAGGGATAGCCCTATTAAAAAAGAAGACAGGATGCCTATACCTTTAATCTTTATGTAAGAGTGAGTTCCAATAGATGTAGCTTTTTGTACAAACTACATCATCTTCTGTACAGCTATAAACATACAGGAGCCCAATGTCAACTGCAACAGATCTCGAATGGAGATTTCCCTCATGATATGCTACCTAAGCTGTATGCAGAGGTAGTTTTCAGACAAGCTATAATGAATTATACCAGCTAAAGATGCAGTGGGCCTGGCCCAAAGTATCTGCTGCGTAAGTGAACTGAGAAGACAGTTGAATTTCACCTCCACATTTATGATGAGACAGTGCTGTCCACCACAATGGAAGAAGATAGGTTTGTTTACAGGAAAGCTATAGGAAAAGAGATTCCACCTTAACATTGGGAAGAACTTCTGACAATAAGAGCTGTTCAATAGTGGAATACACTACCTTTGAGTGTAGTGGAGTTTCCTTCTTTGGGGTTTTTAAACAGAGGGTGGATGGAGTATTCCTTTGGTTGTGTATTCCTGCATGGCAGGGAGTTGGACTTGATGGCCCTTGAGGTTTCTTCCAACAGTATTATTCTATGATTCTAGGGGCTGTAGGAGCAGCTGTGGATCGCATACAACTCTCTTTCCCACCACAGAAGGGAATGGTCAAGGAAGCCCAAAATCTGGCCAGGATGGTGTTCTTCCCATCCCATGCCCCCTGCAGCATCTGCCACCTGAGACAGTTCCCTCACTCTGCCTAATGACAGGACCAGTTCTGTTGATGGACTTCCTGCTACCATTGATGTCATCTCTGAACTTGATCCTTTGTTTCACTGGCTTCTGGACAACTCCAGACAATGTTCATTAATATGCTTATGAATGAGCTATTCCTCATGTTTCTCATCATGAGTCAGAGTAGCCCAGCTTCTAACAGATGGCTCAGAGAGCAATGGGATCTTTTGCAAGCCTACAGGCAATTTGAGCAGTCTTAGGAAGATTTATTTAACAAGTACTTAACCACCTTGGAAATGTTTGCTAAATGAACTTCCACATGGGTGATTACATACTGAGGCATACAAGTCATATTCCGGATATGCAGACATTTTAAAGCAACTTCTACACATCCGGCCACTGCGGTATTTAATGCATGGAAAGTAAAATTAAAAGCAGCACACACATTACAAAGGTAAAATAATATCAGACTGCAGGGACTGGAGGCTGAGTTTCCATCTGCTTTTTCCAGCCAAAACCAGTTATAAAGGGGTATGGGGATAAAGAGTTGGAAACTTCAGAAGATTAGTCAATGAGCCGGTATTGTCTTTAGAAGGAACATTGGTCAAATGGGGAGAAATATTATAGTTTTGGTGCAAAGATCTGTAACGAGAATGAGATTGTCTGACTTTGAATAGAAGAGCATGGTGGGTTACAAACCGCCGCTTTGCGGCGGTCTCCCGGTGCTGCTGTTTGCTCCATGAGGGAGTCGCAGCAGCCAAACCGTGCGACTCCCTCGCGGAGCAAAAAAGAAGCTCCAAAATGGAGCTTCTTCCTGCGGCGCAGTTATGACACTGCGAGGCGCCAATGGCGCACTCGCAACATCATAAGCACTGCGCGACGTGCGGACGCACAGCGTCCGCTACATCAATATGGCAGCGGCCGTGTGGAACGGCCACCGCCATATTCTCCGTATTGACTACGTACAGTGGTACCCCGGGATACGAATGCGCCGGGTTACGAATTTTTCGGGATACGAAAAAATCCCATAGGGATTTATTGCTTCGGCTTACGAAGGTTTCTTCGGGTTACGAAAAAACCGCGGCGCTATTTTCCGCCACCGGAGGGCAGCAGAGAGCTATTTTTCCATTAGCGCCTATGGGAATTCGGCTTACGAAGGTATTTCGGGTTACGAAATTAACCGCGGAACGAATTAATTTCGTAACCCGGGGTACCACTGTATTAGGGTTGGGGGTGCGGAAGCACCGCCTCTTCCTAACCCTAATATGTAGTCAATACGTATTTTATGGCAGTTTGTAACCCGCCCATGACTCTTCACTGAGTTTATGTTGAGCTTATATCTAATGATGCTTCCTCAAAGGGCACTAATGGCTTAGAAGATTGTCCACCACAGCAGTAGTAGGCAACTGTGAGTCTCTAGAAGTTGTTAGATTGGAATACCAAGGATCCCTCATCTTTGGTTATGATGGCTGGTGGGAGCTGCAGTCCAACAACATTTGAAAGACCACAGGTTGCCTACCCCTGTTATATAATAAGTATGAATTTGCCATTAGTGCCCACCATGGACATCACTGGCTATATTTTGAAGTCTGATGGGTACTAGCTACAGAAACTTCTTGTTTGTATTCATCATAGCATTTATATCCTGCCTTTTCACCCAAAAGGCAGTATCCGTAGGTACTTTCCCAGCCACTCTGTTCAGTTCAATTTTTATCCTACAAGAACCTTGTGAGTTAGACTAAGGTAGACCCAGGTTTACCTAAAGGGCCCTTGGATCACATTGCCTCAGAGAGTCTCTCTTCATGAAGATGGTCCAAATGGGGAAACATGGCATGTTGTCTGGGAG
>NC_056522.1:22698073-22710971 GCF_019175285.1 Sceloporus undulatus | reverse complement strand
ATTCTAGCTCACCTTTTCCAAGAGGAAAGCTGGTTTTCTCTCTCCATGTGCTTTGGTGAGATCTGACCTTTTTAAACTTGGGATATTGTTGTGGATATTGGTGGGAGTGGAAAGAAGCCTAATTCTCTTTAAGTCCTGGGGGAGGCATTCTAGCTCACCTTTTCCAAGAGGAAAGCTGGTTTTCTCTCTCCATGTGCTTTGGTGAGATCTGACCTTTTTAAACTTGGGATATTGTTGTGGATATTGGTGGGAGTGGAAAGAAGCCTAATTCTCTTTAAGTCCTGGGGGAGGCGCGCGAATAGTTTATTTTTATTTTTAAAAATTGTTATATAGTCAAGGAGGGTTTGACTACACAGGAGAAGCTGGCCTGGGAACATTGTTAGAGGGGTCCCTCTAATTTTCCACATTTTCTTTTCCCTTTTCCTTAAGGGGCTTGTGAGTACTTCTGCTCAGAGGAAGTGAGTCAGAGAGTTGCTCTGAAAGGAGCTAGTCTACATATCTATAAGGCCAGTGAACTGAACTCAAGGACAGAGTTTGGGGGAAAAGGCTAAGCCATCAGGGGGTCTTTACACTTGTGTTTAGCAGGGGAAACCCACAGTTTTGTTCAGAGTTTCCTTAAGACTTCTCAATATGGACACTGAAGGCCCTGCTGCAGTCACCTGCAACACCTGTGGGATGTTTGTCTTCTTGCCTAGGGGTATGGGGAACTTTACCTGCCCCAAGTGCAAGTTGGTAGCCCTCTTAGAAGAGAAAGTACAGCAGCTGGAGGTCCAGGTGGCTACACTTCAGCATCATAGGGAGGAAAAGGTTTTCTTGACCAGAACGGACCAAATTGTTCTGGACAGGAAACACACAGAGGAAGTTGCTGGGGAAGAGGTCATTTCACACACAACAGAAGTAGATAGTTGGAGGAAGGTCACACACAGAAGTAGGGAAACCAGGGAACATTCTGTAAGCTTACAGCTACAGAATCGATTTCAATCTCTCTCTACTATCAAGGATGATGAGGAACAACAGCAGGGACAAACCTCAGGGACAGAGCAGGGGACCCAGAGAGCTCCACCAAAGGGAACGGCCGCTACTAAGCCTCGAAGGAGGCGTGTGGTGGTCATCGGGGACTCTTTGCTGAGAGGCACTGAACCAGTGGTTTGTGGGCCTGACAAGATGTCTCGGGAAGTGTGCTGTCTCCCTGGGGCAAAGATCCGTGATGTGACAGAGAGGCTGACAAGACTGGTCAAGCCCACTGACCATTACCCCTTTCTTTTGGTTCATGTGGGAACCAATGATACTGCAAGGCATAGCCTTCAGAATATCATAAGGGATTATGAGGCTTTGGGTAGGAAGTTGAAAGAGGTGGATGCACAGGTTGTCATCTCCTCTCTTCTCCCAGTCGAAGGGCATGGTACAGGAAGGGAGAAGAAAATAGCGGATGTAAATAACTGGCTCCGTAGATGGTGCCGCCAAGAACGATTTGGATTCTTGGACCATGGGCTGCGGTTCCATGAGGAGGGACTTCTGGCAAGGGATGGGTTGCATCTCACACCAGTTGGAAAAAACATTTTTGCCAATAGCCTCAAGAATTTGATCAGGAGGGCTTTAAACTGAGTTATGTGGGGGAGGGAGACAGTATTCTGGAAGGCAAAAAGGCTGGAGAAGATAGTCAAACTGACAGAGAGGGAATAAGACAAACAGTGCAAGGGCCCAACAGTGGGAAGAAAAAGAACTTGGACAGGCAGCAAGGAAAGGGAACACATGGTCTTAGATGCCTCTACACTAATGCACAGAACATGGGAAATAAGCAAGATGAATTTCAACTCCTAGTACAACAAAGCAAATATGATATAATAGGCATCACTGAAACCTGGTGGGATGAGTCTCATGATTGGAATGTGGAAATAGGGGGGTATAACCTTTTCAAGAGAAACAGGCCAAACAGAAAAGGAGGAGGAATAGCCCTATATGTCAGGGGCATTTACACCAGTGAAGACATCTAGGACATCAATCCTGGAAGCCAGGTGGAGAGCATCTGGATAAAAATTAAAGGGCAGGGAAACAACAAGGATGTTATGGTGGGAGTCTACTACAGACCCCCAAGTCAGACGGAGGAATTGGATGGTGCCTTTCTAGAACAGATGACCACACACTCAGAAAGGAGAGATGTAGTAGTGATGGGTGACTTCAACTACACTGTTATTTGTTGGAAGTCAAACTCAGCCAAATCCTCAAGGTCTAGTAAATTCCTCACTTGCCTTGGAGACAATTTCATGGTCCAAAAGGTGGAAGACGCAACAAGGGGATCAGCTATTTTAGATCTGATCCTAACCAACAAGGATGACTTGGTTAATGAAGTGCAAGTGGTGGGATCCTTAGGTGGAAGTGACCATGTTCTCCTGGAGTTTGTTATACAGTGGAAAGGAGAAGCCAGGCATAGTCAGACACGCATTCTAGACTTCAGGAGAGCGGATTTCAGTAAACTTAGAGAAATACTGGGGGCGATCCCATGGTCAGGAATACTAAAAGAGAAGGGAGTTCAAGATGGATGGGAGTTTCTAAAAAAGGAGATACTGAAGGCACAAATTAAAACAGTTCCAGTGAGAAAGAAAAATGGGAGGTGTTGCAAGAACCAAGGATGGATGACCAAGGAACTTTCAGCTCAGCTAAATTTGAAAAGGAACATGTATAAGAAATGGAAAAAGGGGGAAATCACCAAAGAGGAATTCAAACAAATAGCTAGCATGTGTAGAGATAAGGTCAGAAAAGCTAAAGCGCAGAATGAACTCAGGCTTGCTAGAGAGGTTAAGAACAACAAAAAGGGCTTTTTTGGATATGTCCGCAGCAAAAGGAAGAAGAAGGAAACAGTAGGGTCACTGCGTGCAGAAGATGGCAAAATGCTAACAGAGGACTGAGAAAAGGCAGAATTACTCAACACTTTCTTTGCCTCCGTCTTCTCAGAAAAGGCAAAGGGTGCTCAACCTGAGGATAATGGAGCAGAGGACAGAATAGGGGAATTCCAGCACAAAATAAGTAAAGAGATAGTACAGGAATACCTGTTTAACCTAAATGAATTTAAGGCTCCAGGACCAGATGAGCTACATCCAAGGGTATTAAAAGAACTGGCAAATGTAATATCAGATCCATTGGCAATCATCTTTGAAAACTCCTGGAGAACAGGAGAAGTGCCAGCAGACTGGAGGAGGGCAAACGTCCCCATCTTCAAAAAGGGGAAAAAAGAGGATCCCAACAATTATCGTCCAGTTAGTCTGACATCAATACTAGGAAAGATTCTGGAGCAGATGATTAAACAGAGAATCTGTGAACATCTAGAAGGCAATGCCATAATCACAAAAAGTCAACATGGGTTTCAGAGAAACAAGTCATGCCAGACAAACCTAATCTCTTTCTTTGATAAAATTTCCAGCTTGGTAGATGAAGGGAATGCTGTGGATATAGTATATCTTGATTTCAGTAAGGCCTTTGACAAAGTTCCCCATGACATTCTTGCAAACAAGCTTGTAAAATGTGGGCTAGACAAGGCAACTGTTAAGTGGATTTGTAACTGGTTGACCGGACGAACCCAAAGGGTGCTCAACAATGGCACCTTTTCATCCTGGAGAGAAGTGACCAGTGGGGTCCCACAGGGCTCTGTCCTGGGCCCAGTACTGTTCAACATCTTTATCAATGACTTGGAGGAAAAAATTGGGGGAATACTTATCAAATTTGCAGATGACACCAAATTAGGAGGAATTGCTAATACTCCAGAGGACAGGATCAACATTTAAAATGACCTGAATAGACTAGAAAGCTGGGCCACAGCAAACAGAATGAACTTCAACAGGGAGAAATGTAAGGTACTGCACTTAGGGCGAAAAAATGAAATGCACAGATATAGGATGGGGGACACCTGGCTAAAGGAGACAACATGTGAAAGGGATCTAGGAGTCCAAGTAGACCACAAGTTGAACATGAGTCAACAGTGCGATGCGGCAGCTAACAAGGCCAATGCGATTTTAGGCTGCATCAATAGAAGTATAGTGTCTAGATCAAGGGAAGTAATAGTGCCACTCTATTCTGCTCTGGTCAGGCCCCACCTGGAATATTGTGTCCAGTTCTGGGCGCCACAATTCAAAAAGGACATTGAGAAACTGGAGCGTGTCCAAAGGAGGGCGACTAAAATGGTGAAAGGTCTGGAAACCATGCCCTATGAGGAACGCCTTAGGGAGCTGGGGATGTTTAGCCTGGAGAAAAGAAGGTTAAGAGGTGATATGATAGCCCTGTTCAAATATTTGAAGGGATGCCATATTGAGGAGGGAGCAAGCTTGTTTTCTGCTGCTCCAGAGACTAGGACCCGAAGCAATGGATGCAAACTGCAGGAAAAGAGATTCCACCTCAATATTAGGAGGAACTTCCTGACAGTAAGGGCTGTTCGACAGTGGAACAAACTCCATCGGAGTGTAGTGGAGTCTCCTTCCTTGGAGGTCTTCAAGCAGAGGCTGGATGGCCATCTGTCGGGGATGCTTTGATTGTGATTTCCTGCATGGCAGGGGGTTGGACTGGATGGCCCCTGTGGTCTCTTCCAACTCTATGATTCTATGATTCTATGAGATTCTAAGAATTGTAGTCCAAGAGAAAACACCAGTAGACCAGTCCTTCTGCATTTCTACCACTTTGCCCCATTTGGGCCTCATCTCCATTGTTGCCTAGTGGGAAAGGGCAAGTAAAGCAGAATCTCATCTCTCTCTCCCCCCATCCCTCTGTTTCCAAAATATTTATGTCTTGTCTCATATCACAAGCTCTCAAGGTGGTGTAAAGTAAAACCAATTTAAACAATTTAATAGAATAAAAATAGTCTTAATGGACTACAAACATATTAAGAGTTAACTATTTAAATATGTGTTTAAAAAGTCAAAACAGTTTAAAACCATGTGCATAGACATTTTGGAGTCAGTCAGTTAGGCCATGTTTTTACTTGCCATGCAGAAATAAAGCGAAAGTTTATACCAGCTGGGCTTCCAAGGTAAAGTCATGCCACTGCTGAGAAGGCCACCTCACACAACTGCATATAGTACATTGGCTCCACTGGTGGGGTACAGAGGAGGGCCTTTCCAACAGATACTAACAACAGGCAGGAATATATAGAGAGAGGTGCCCCTTCAAATATCAAGGGCCCAAGACATTTAGGGCCTTAAATGTCATCACAAGTCCTCTGCGTTCAGATCATAAGTGTATTTGTATAATTGCCAGGTTAGATGTATCCCGAGAATTCAGGGCCAAAAGCTGAGTCCTAGCCCCTGGTGATGTCATTAAGCATGAAACCTTAAGCATCAACCACAGGTGTACATAGTATTCCATTTAAATTGGAAATGCCAAGTCTTTTTTTTTTAAATAATCTTTATTGATTTTCCACATAAAAAAAACAACAACAAAAAATAAAATAAAAAAATATAGAAAGAAAAATATACATGCTTAACCTCAGCTTACCACAGTCCTTTTACTCTCCCCCCCCATTCCCTTGCTTATTTATCTTACTGATTTCTTAGCTATTCTCCCTAATTCTTCATATTAAACCTTCCTTATACTTGACTTTATCTCAGCTTCAGACATCCTCTATCTCTTAATTTCTAAGGCTGGCCTAATCGAGCCTATTTTTTTATTATCGATACAAGTCAATCTACCTTATTCCGTTATATTATACCATATTTTATATCCTCTTATATTATTTCACGTATCTATCACCTGCTTTATCACTCTTTCCACTTCTGATAAATCTTTGTTAGTCTATCCCCTACCATATCTTCTTCTTCTAATATCTTCCCCTTCATTAACATCGTTAACCTATCTAACTCCATTATCTCTAAACATTTCTCCAACCACATTTCTATGTCAGGTATTTCTCTATTTCTCCAGTTTTTAGCTATTACCATTCTAGCCATGGTAATTAAGTATAATAACGGTTTTTTCTTTTCTCTCAATTTCTTATCTTGAACCACATTCAGTAGGCACATTTCCGGAAGTAATGGAAATTGCAATTGTATTATTTCCATCATTATTTTATGAGCTTTAACCCAAAATTTATGTATCTCTGGGCACGTCCACCACATATGGTAGAAACTTCCTATCCCACTTTCACATTTCCAACATGTTGCTTTTCATTCTTATATATTTTCGCCAATCTATTCGGAGTAAGGTACCACCTATAGAACATTTTATAAAAATTTTACCTTATATCCATACATAGTGTAAATTTTAAATCTTCTCCCCAAGTTTTTTCCCATATTTCTAAATGAATGCTTTGTCCAATATTCTGTACCCATTTAATCATACATTGCTTTATCTGATCTTGTTCCAAATTTAATTTTAAAAATAAATTGTAAAATTTTGAAATTTTCCTGCCTTTCTTGTCGTTTATTATCAAATCTAGTTCTGTACTTCTATTTGTAATCCCTTTTTCTCTTACATCTAATTTATGTCTAACAAATGAATACACACACACTATGGGGGCAATGATCTCATCCTGAGATTCCTCCCTTAGCTGCACTGTGAACTGGAGAAGAGAGTCCAAGCTGTGAGATCTGGGAACTTCATTAGACGCTTTCTCCTTGTTTTCATCATTGTCCATCTGCTGATGGGGACAGATAATCAGCAGTCTGAGCACAAACTGCTAATAGCCCCCCCCCCTTATTGTGGGGGCTTCAGAAGATGTCTATCGCTCAGTGAGTGAGCTTCATGACTGGAAGGGGGGTTGCTGAACCTAGATCTCCCAAACACCAGCCAAGTATTCTAACCCCACAGTGGGTCAGTCCCAAATTTTTCCACCACAGTTGTTTGCAGGAACTGACATGTTAGCTTCTAGCCTCAGGGTTGTAACTTTGGTATTAGCATAGAGAGTTCCAGTGGCAGTGACCTGTGATGCTGGACCTATTTGGGGGTTAAATGTAACCTCCATTTTCAGAGATGATTTGTTTTTGAATGCCAGATAATGGAGGGGGGACTGGTTTGCTTCTGGAGGCATCTGATTGTCAAATTTGGAAGCAAGATGTAGGTCCAGAAGCTTCCTTGTTTGGAATCCAGCAATTTTTATTAATTCTTGCATTGATATATAAAAAGATTTCAGATCGTTACAGAATGCTGTGGGGAGGGGATTGCTGGTTTGTTTAACTATCCATCATTTCTCATCGTGGCACCCTCCATAGACTCACAGAACTGGAAGAGACCTCAAGTGCCACCCAGTCCAACCCCCTGCCATGCAGGAAAACACGAGCAAAGCACTCCCAACAGAGGGTCATCCAGTCTCTGTTTAAAAATCTGCAAAGAAGGAGACTCTACCACACTCTGAGGCAGTATGTTCCACCACTGAACATCTGTTAAAGTCAGGAAGTTCTTCCTAATGTTGAGGGTGGGATATCTTTTCCTCTAGTTTGAATACTTTGTGCTAGGTCCTATTCTTTGGAGCAGCAGAAAACAGGCTTGCTCCATCCTCCATATGACCATCCCTTCAAATACTTAAACAGGGCTATCATGTCACCTCTTAACCTTCTCTTCTCCAGGCTAAACATCCCCAGCTCCCTAAGTGTCTCCTTATAGGGAATGGTTTCTAGACCTTTCACCACTTCGGTTTCCTTTCTCTAAACCTGACCATGGTTCGGGCTTTGATGTCCATCATTCCTAGCCAAGGCCACATGATCTGGAGCTTAGAACGTTGTAACAGGCTGTCCTGCCCACTACTAAGGCTGCAACTCCCCTCGCCACTCATCATCCCAGGATGTGTAAAATGACTTTATTATGAATTTGGGACTATGGATCCCTAGAGTGATAGTCTGTCTGTGAAAAATCCGTGAAGAGCTTAGCTGCAGAAGCATAGTGTGCAACCAACTATTGTTCATTTGGGCTGCTCCTTAAATCATTGCATTAATCACTTCCCTCTGCTAATGAGTTCCTAGGGTGCCTGCTGGGTTCACACTATTAACTGATTAATCTGTACTGGCATCAACTCCTACTTTTGGCGGGAGGGAAAGGTGGAGGGAGGCAGCTGAATACCACTTTTCTTGCCAGTTTCTTCATCTGCAAAGCCTGGCAGAAAGCCACTATATGAGAAAAAGAGAGACTTAATTGATCTTTATTGAAAGTCTTGGCTAAGAAGAATCTAGATAGAATTATATGCCATTGCAATGTGGAAAAGTCCTCTGTTTGCAAAGTAAAAAAATAGAAAAGGTTACAACTTCATTCATTGTGACATGCAGAATCTCAAATCAAACAATTCTTTGTTTGATTGATTGTTTTTACTTTTCTAGATGTTCTATCCATGTGTAGGGTTGTTTTGGGGGGGGGGGATTGTTACATTACGTCGTAAAAAAGTGTAGTTCTCCCAGTGGATCCAGATCTACTCATTAAAGAAAATACATCTGTTGCTGGGATACAATTTGTCTAGGTCTCCAATGATAAAATTTATTGTAGGAAGAATGCTGTGCCTTCGTGTAATAAACGTTACCACTCCTACAGACTAATCCTACATATGTTTGCTCTATTCAGACATAAATCTATACTCTGTGAGACTTAGGGGCTTTACAGATGGGTGGCATGTAGCCGCCCCTTTTAGCCCTGGATCCTCAGCTTAAATCATCTGCTGCAAACAGTGGAAAGGGCAAAAGTACTTTTTACTCTATTAATGAAGAGGGAGGCAGAATTTTGCTCTTCCCAAGAGTCTCTATGTAAAAGCAAATGGTTGCAGCCTCTCCTAGCTTGTCTGTTCTTCTTCATTAATAAGCTTTGCCTTCTTCACCACACTCTGAGGTTGCTTGGCTATGTGTGTCCTGGTTTTCATCTGAAATGTTGGAGGCTATGTAGGCTGCTGGTATAAAACAGATCTAACTAGCAACTCCCCCTCTCCCTGGTGACTGTGGAAGTGTAACATGGAGGTCTGGGCAATTCTGTGTAGCTTGTATAGACTTATAATCAACATTTTTCTAACTATCAAGCCCATCTCTGTACAAGATGGCTTTCAAAAGGTTATATACCTAGGACCATCCAGGTTAGGGTAAGAGGTGAAGGCCAGCTGTAATATTTTAATAACAAAAGAAATTTGGCAAGAATGTATTTTGTCTCCATACTTTTTAATAGGCATCTGAATAGTATTATTTCCTTATTATATGGAAAGCATTTTTCCCCAGAAGGAAAATGTTGAGAGAAGCTGATTCTCTGTTCTGGTGTGTGCAGATGATAGCATACAGACCCATTATGCTCAAAATGGTCTATGTAGACTATTAAAGACGTTTAGCCAATATTGCCAAAATGAACAGTTGAGTATAAATAATGAGAAAACAAAAACCTTGGTTTTAATAATAATATTATTATTATTGTTATTATTATTATTATTATTATTATTTGTATACCGCCCTATGGGAAACCAATCCAGGCGGTTGACAACAGTAAAATATAAAATATAACAATTAAAAATACTTTATCCCTCCCCCTTAAGACAGTATTAAACAGTATAACATATTAAAAACACAATATCAAAGCATAAAAACAACAATTAAAAACTAAAAACCCTTATATCCCTCTGTTGATTTTTAATCACATAAGCAGTATAGATGGAGTCTTGATATTTATCATAAGTTTCCCCCCCAAAAATCAACTATTTAAGGATAATTTTTCAGTCAACCGCTCCATGGTAAACCCACCCAGACACTAAAATCAACTCAGCTAGCAGAAAAAGGTTACAAAGGGTTTATTAAAATTTCATGGAAGCACAGGTGGGAACCTAGTAAATCCAATCCTTGAAGTGCTGTGCATTCAACCATATGAGTGCTGAATTAGGGTTGCTATTTCATTTTTCTCATATGCAGACAGATGCAGCATAGTTTCTTTTCCACGATGGGGACAAAATACAGCTATATAGGTACAGAAGCAATACCTACTGATTTCGGCAAGTGCAAATGGCTGAAAATATATATATATATTTCAGTTTGTTTTGAAGAATTTACCAAAATACAGAGTTCACAAAAGTTGGGCCAGAAGATATATATGATTAGAAAAAATGTAGGCTAAACCAAACTGGACAGATGTTACCATCCCTAATCAAGTCATTGTCCTTTTCTAACTTGTTCAAGGCTCTATCACCTAACTTTGTAGTTGGCCCACAGAGTAGGAAACAATGAATCCTATTAAGGGCCTGGAGGAAGGCCATAAGGGAGAGAGGACATGGGGAGATCTTGTTTTCTCAAAGTAATTAGTTATAATTACATGGAAGATGCTGACAGATGCACCCATCCAACAATGTCTAATTGCTGGGATCCTGTTGGTTAGTCCCAAATAAAATAGGCTGCTGCCACACTGCATAATTATTGCACTGTTTCAACTGACATGACTCCGTCCTATGGAACCCTGGGATTTGCAGTTTGCTCGGGCACCAGAGTGTTCAGACAGAGAAGACTAAATATCTCACCAAACTACAACTCCCAGAATTCCAAGGACTGAGCCATGGCAGTTAAAGCAGTGTCAAACTGCATTAATTCTGCAGTGTAGGTGCAGCCCTAGACCCATGTGTTGAATGGTGGGTCAAAATATAGGTGAATCCAATTCATTCAATTGCTCTACTCTAATAAGGACGAACAATAGGATTTAAGCCCATGTAAAGTGATTACAGTTGTGGAACTCCACTTATGGAACCATAACCTGAGTGGCCAAAAAAGTGAAACTGCACATGTAAGGGAATGCATAGAGCTGTACGACGCTAATGGGAAACTGGTCCATATGTCAAGGACAGTAGAAATGTATGTATTGAAGGGGATGGAGAGCATTTGCTTTATATTGGTATTGTGGCCTCTTAGGCTTGAATCAGTATTGATTTTAAGATAGATAGAAAAATGATAAAAACAAAAAGTTGTTCAAATAACATCTGTCAATCTGGGGATTTTGCCAGGTTGTTTGAATTATTTTTGGCAATGTGCCATTTTTGCATATAATATTGCTCATTTATTCAGAGTGTTTCTGAAAAACACTTTTGTAGCTCTGTTGCTCCCCTCTGCAAAAGCTGGAACTTTATTTTTCATTGCTTCATTTTAACCTTATCTAGATTCAATTCATTGTTTCATCTGATTATACCCTAGATGTTCTGAGCTGGGACTAGAGTATCTGTAGATGTCTCCAAAACTGGCTAATATTACTGCTGCAAAAGAAGATGTTATGGGTAATTAATGGATGGAGCTATGCTTTCATAACAGAGAATGTTCTTACATGCCCTTCAGCTGATTCAGAGTTACAGTCACCCTTCCATATTCACAAGGGTAAGGGGCCAAGGATTCCCACAAAAGTAGAAAAAACACAAATATGTTAGCCCCTGCAACATGACTGATAAAGTCCTCTCCTCTCCCACCAAGAACACCAGCTGCAACTCTCTTTGCAACCTTGAAATACATAGCCTCCCCCACATTTCCAAAGTGCTTCCACTTTCAATCTAATGTTAGCAGCCAGGGCTGCAAAGATTATACCTTCTCTCCTCTTCCTCTCCCTCCCTCCCAGCCAAAGAAAAGCAATGCTGTATTTTCCCCATTTTGACAAACTTTGCATTCTCCTCATTTCCAAAGTCTTTCCTCTGAATTTGATGTTTGCAGCGATCACCGCAAAGGGAAGATACGGTGTTGCTTTTGTCTGTCCCAGAGAGAGGGGGAGGAAGAGAAGGGGAGAGAAGTTGGATCCTCCCAGAGGTGGCTGCAAATACTGGTTTCAAAGGGAAGGCCTTTGGAAATGAGAAGGGTGTAAAGTTTGGCAAAGCAGTGAAATGTACGTTGTTGGTTTTGGCTGGCTGGGAGGAAGGGTGAGGAGGAGGGGTGTGTGAAGAGTTGACCTTGTTGAGCAGCAGCTACAAAGCCACGAATAGTCAAAACCACAAATCTGAAACCCGTGAGTGTGAGGGCTGACTATATATATCCTGTCACAGCATTTGATGGATCAGACCTCCCAAAAGAGCCCATATCAATGAATCCTACAGTTCGACATGCATCGGGCAGCATCCTGTTGGAAACTTGCACCTATGTAAGTGTGACTTACATGCACATGTGTCCCACTTTTGGATGGGGTGCAGAAGACTATTATCTTTCCCTTGTGTTCTCTGCCAAACTCTCACCCCAGGGTCGCTGCTAAGTCCTGGGAATGACTGGTGTTTTTGTACTTTACTAGCCAGTAAAATTGTACTTCACTAGCAACAAACCCTTGACTGAATCTACATTTAAATTATTGCTTTCATTTGTAGCTTTCCCATTTGCTCTCTCTGCTGCTTCCTCACCTCATCCCAAACTACACATTTTTGCTGTTTCAACAACCCAGATCCTTCTTTCCTTTTCCCATCTCCATCAGAAAACACATGCACATTAAAAAAACCACCACATGATCAGTGACAATTTTTCTCACCCCTTCCCCTCTCCCAATATGCTGGGATCATGCCTGCAACTTTGCTGACTTCTTTCCTTTTCCTTTGAGCTTGTTCCCACTTAGGATTTGATACGAATTAAAATAAAACGTTTTTAATAAAATCGAATTAAAATAATACAGTTGTTATCCCGCTTTCAGAATCGCTTTATTCATCATTCCCATCTGCTTATTTAAATCGAATTTTTTACTTGCAAGCGTTCATTAAGCGTTCTCACTTGGCATGAAATCGGTGTTAAAATAAAGCGACTCTTCTCCTCCATACCTTATTTGGAGTTGTCAATCAATAGTACGTCAGAATGACGTAACGTTAACCCGGATTATTTGGAAGCGATTTAACTTTCGTCAGCGTTTCCATTTCATTGACCGTTTGTGAAATGATGTATTTTTGGCGGGTTTTTTTTAAATGAACCAATCAAGGCGCTTAAACGATCAAACGTCATAAGCGCTGTCAGCCTTATATACATTTTCCCTC